>NC_134487.1:282390397-282690397 GCF_040206685.1 Ascaphus truei
AGAGACTGAGCCCATCAACCTGCCCAAGCAGCGAATTATGAATCAGGACAGGTGTGCGCCTGAATGGCTCAACATACAATATACAACATACAACATGTGTGTCTGCATCCCCACAGCATATATCTGTGCGCCTGCATCTCACCCAACAACATACATACATGCATGCACTTACATATTTCAGTTACAGTGTGTGCCTGCATCACCCAACATAAAATGCGTGCAGACTTGCATAACTCAGTATACATGTGCCCCTGCGTCACCCAACATACACGTGCGCCTGCGTCACCCAAAATACATGTGTGCACTTGCATAACTCAGAAAACATGTATGCCTGCATCACCCAACAACATACATGTGTGCACCTGCATAACTCAGCTTACATGTGTGCACATGCATGGTGTGTCTGCGTGACTGCACTAGTCTGTTGAAATGAAGATACAAAAGATTGTATTAGGTAAAAGTGACTTAATCTTTAGAGTGGGGAATCCGGGTGCCGATGGACTTGTGAGAGTTAAACTCGCTTGTTCCCTGCACCTCCCACAGCACAGACGTGAGGAAATAAATGTGTCTATACTGTATATAGCCATGCCTGGTTTTGGCTACCAGTCTGCCCTCCCCTGACATGCAAGCCCTAATAACAGTGCAGGCAGTGTCAGGACCAATGATCATGGGTTTTCCCTACAGTTAGCATCTCTCTTGAGTGACAGTGGGAGGAGGTGGTACAAGGCCTGTGTTCTGCCCAATCCTGGGCTCAGACCTTGTACCTTCTGTCACGGAGACCAGCCCTTTTAACACCAAAATACCCGGATCCTTTGATTGAGCAAAGCAAAGAGATAAAATAAATTGTCCTGCTGGAGCTCCCTGGGGATCGGTGATCATCAGGCAGGGGCCTGCTCTGGCTCCTCCAGGTGCTGGGAAAGCCCTGCTACCAGTGGGGTGTGAAGCTCATTGATCTGAAAGGGGAACCACCCTCCTCCACCGCCAGAACTTCCCTCCCCTCTACCCCAGCAGCTGCAGCTGGAACATATATCACTCCACGGTGCCAGCCAGACCTGCAGCGCATTTGATGTCACTGCGCTGGGGCGTGCTCCTCTCCTGGCCTCTTTGGAGCCATGTCTCTTCAGCCGCTGTACCTCCGCAGCTCCTGCGGCACACCATGATGTTGGCCACCAGCTAGGGTGAGCAGATTTTCAAAAGTAAAAACCGGGACACATAAAAAAAAAGTATTTCTAACACAATTACATCACTTAAAAAATAAATATTATGATATTTGTCTAATAGCGTCCCCATTTATGCTGTATTATTAATCTCTCTCCCCGCCACATCAGGACCTATCTCCCCTCTTCCAGTCTCACTCCCCCTCCAGTGTCTCTCTATCCCTCCCCTCAGTGTCCCTCCCTCCCCCAGTGTCTCTTTCCCCCTCCCCCTAGTCTCTCTCACTCCCCCAGTGTCTCCCTCCCTCCCCCAGTGTCTCGTCTCTCTTCCTCCCCCCAGTGTCTCTCCCTCCAGCCAGTGTCTCCCTATCCTTCTCCCCTAGTGTCTCTCACTCCGTGTCTCTCACTCCCCCAGTGTCTCTCTCCCTTTCCCTCCCCCGTGTCTCTCTCTCCCTCCAGCCAGTCTCTTCCTCCCACCAGTGTATCACTCTCCCTCCCCTCAGTGTCTCTCTCCAGCCAGTGTGTGTCTCTCCCCTCCAGTATCACTCTCACCTTCCCCCAGGGTCTCTCACCTTCCCCCCTAGTGTCTCTCTCTCCCTCCCCCAATATGACTCTCACCATGTCACACTTTCACCCTCCCTCCCGATGTCACACTTTCACCCTCCCTCCCGATGTGTCTCTTTCACCCTCCCTCCCGATGTGTCTCTTTCACCCTCCCTCCGATGTGTCTCTTTCACACCCTCCCTCCCGATGTCTCTCTCTCTCTCTCTCTCTCTCTCTGCCTCTCTCTCTCTGTCTCTCTGTCTCCTTACCAAGCTGCATACAGCAAGGCCAAGGAGGTGCTGCATGAGCTGTGCAGCACAGCGCAACCTAATGGCTGAAAGAGAAATTGCAGCTACCGACTGCTTTTCTCTGTGCTTCTGGCAAAATAGGGACATTAAAAAAAATAGTTGGGACAGGGGGACATTCGATTAAACTGGGACTGTCCCGGCTAAACTAGGGCATCTGGTCAACCTACTTCCAGCACCGCCCATCCACCCACCCCCCTGCCTGTCCATGCGCACGCCTGTCCGCCCCCTGCCTGTCCGTGCGCCCGCCCGCGCACAGCATGTTTTGGCATCTGCAGGCCCACAGACACCAGGTTTTGCCGCCCGCCGCCCCCCCTAAACAATCTTGCGCCCCCCCTAAACAATCCTGCGCCCCCCCCTAAACAATCTTGCGCCCCCCCCCAGTTTGCGCACCGCTGCTGTTGATCATGCTATGTTGCTAAACAAACTCCAGTGCCCTGGAATATGAGAACATGCTTTAAACTGGTTTTACTCATACCTATCGGGTAGATCCCAACATGTGTCTATCTTGGGAACTAACTCCAACCCCTTAGATATCACCTGCGGTGTTCCACAAGGCTGTTCTGAGGCCCCTACTCTTTTTAATCTTCATCAATGATCTACCTACAGTTTGTGAGGTAGCTTCAATGCGCATGTATGCGGATGACACAATCTTATATGGAGACAGCCCTCGCCATGTATGTCAATCTGATTGTTCAAGACTTCAAAACTGAATTTCCCTAAACAAACAGTTTTTAAACACTGACAAGACTAACAATAGAATTTTTTTGACCATGACTATATTTCTAAGGCTAAGGCCCCGCTGCCTCAGACCACGCGCTCGCACTGCAGACAGGCGGCACTTGACCGCTATCTGCGGTCTGTAGGGAGCGGGAGCTGGGGGTGTGGCCAAAAAAGTCAGGTGGGCGCGGCAATGACGTCAGTGGGACATCACACTGTCTGTGCCAGGGATTCCCACCCCCCCCGTGCATCTGCTGACACTGCAGACACTATAGGGGTAAATCTCCTGTGCCCCTCTTCTTCATCCAGCGCCTTCCTTCCCCTTCATTTAGGGGGGAGGGAGGGGGTCTTCTCTCTGGTTCACAGACCCGGAGTGTGTCTCGGCTCACACAGTATGAGAGAGTCTGTGGGAGGGAGCAGGGGGACTCCCTTGCTGCTGCAGAGTTCATTTAGACAAATCGCTGCTTCCCCCACCCCTCTCCCCGAAGCCTCCCCTCCTCATTGGCTCACAGCCACATGCTTCCCCTGGCGGCTGACGCGTCACAGCGTTTAGTGAGCGCTGCAGGGAGGAGGGACTGGGACCGGCTCGGGAGGATACCAGGAGATGGTAAGTAGCGCGCACGTAGCCACCGGACAAAAGCCTTAAGCTTCCAACGGCAGAGCTACAGATCAGAACCAACTCTAATACCTTTCTAGCCCGTCACTAGTTTTAAATATCTGGCCATATGGTTTGACTCCAATCTAACATTTAGGTTGCACATTGACATCCAAATCCTATGCCAAACTAGGTGTACTTTTTACGAACAAATCCTCCCCAAGCCCGCTGGTCAGAAAGTACATCGCACAGCAGATGCTAATGCCTGACCACCCTCCTCCTCCTCCCTCCGTCAAAGACTGAGCCTCCGATTGAGCCACCTGTGCTGAAGCAGGGATATCCTGAAAATCTGACCCATTGGTGGCCTTTGAGGACTGGAGTTGGCCACCCCTGCTCTAGATGTCCGTTTGCTGATTGTGTATCCATGACACCAGGGGTGCGCAGAGTGGGGGGGCACACCCTCCAGGCGGGGCGCAGTGGCTACAGAGGTCCCGCGCTCTCCCCCAAGGCACTTAAATTAAGTGCCGAGGGACCACACGAGGCCTCTGCAGCTTCTCCTACCTGATCTTCGGCGTTGCGTCGTCATGGTAACCGTCGTGAAATTGTGCCGCGGGGTGAAGTCACGTTGCCATGGCAACGGGATGTCATTTGACGCCAGAGCCGAGCAGGAGGGATGGCGCGATCCGGGAGGTGAGCAGGCAGGGGGGAGGCACGCAGGGTCAAAACTTTGCGCACCCCTGCATTACACAATGCGTGCTTAAGCCTATTTGTACTATGGATACTTTATTAAAAAAATTCATTAATATTTTTTTTATTCGCAACATTTCAAACTTTCTGATTCTATGTATATAGCTTCCTATCACCTCCCTTGATAGAGCGTGGCCAGGTCTACCATGTTGATCCAATGTGGTGCCTGTTCCCATTGCCCACACATGTATCCTGGGGCAGAAATGAGAAGGATGTCTAGCAGGCACTCAATATGTGGGTTATCAGCCCAGGTCATATCTGCAGGTCTCATATCCAGAGTGGAGGTCATACACCGGGAGAGCAGGACACACAGGGAGGGGATCAGAGCGCAGTCACATGAGGTTGGGGGTGTTGAGAGCAAAGGGCATACCCAAAGAGAGCGACATGCAGAACACATACAGGGGCAGAGAGCAGCTTTAATGTTCCTTGGTTTTAACATGTCTAACAGCTTTAAGAAATTGGACCCAAAATAGAAAGTCCTGCTGTACGAGCGCATGAACCGGAGGCAGACCGGTGCAGCGGCACAGCTCAGATACTGGACACGTATGGCACAACATCCGTATTCTTGTTAAAGACAAATATATATCTCACAAAAAAAGTACTTCACATGAAGATTTGTCCACAATACAAAAACCCGCAAGAGGATTTCCCCGTGTAGGAGAGAGGATGTATCCCCTGGGGTTCCAGCCTGCTCTGTGGGTGCATATGACTCCAGGCCATCTCAGTGCCTGCACTCCTGGCTTTTACCGCTTCACCAGGATCTGGCTGCTGTTTAGCCTTCCTCGCTCCTTCAGGTATCGCATGAGCTGCTGCCGTCGCCTCCACGTGATGCGGACCCCGTACTCCTGCTCGGGTGTATCCTCAGCCAGCACCATCCCCGGTCCCACTGCCACCGGGGTGTCATAGTTTCCACAGTGCCCGTCCCGTCCCTTGGGGACTTGTATCCTAGTATCTTCCATTTCATATTGGAACTGTGCGTTCCGTTCACTTTTGGGGGTTGTTTGTGGGGTGTCTATGTCTGGAGGACTCACAACTCTGGTGCATGAAGCCTGCTGAGGCGGTGAAGACCACGGCACACTGCTTCCACCCTCTGTCTGTGCAGGTAATGCTGGCCTTCTCCTGGCACA
Source organism: Ascaphus truei (assembly GCF_040206685.1). Lineage (NCBI taxonomy): Eukaryota > Metazoa > Chordata > Amphibia > Anura > Ascaphidae > Ascaphus > Ascaphus truei. The sequence goes on from NC_134487.1 coordinate 282,395,589, forward strand.
GAGTGCATCTGTCCTGGCTGTTGAAGCCCGTCTGCCTGTGAAAGACAAGGATGGGAACCTGCAGACTCTGGCATTCCTCCCCGGCGCTCTCAGCTCACTGTGGCTCGCTTCTCGCGTGCGGCTCTGCAGGGTGCTACTGAAGGACGTGTGCTGCTGCCTGCGGCGTCCCGGGAAATGCAGCTCCGCCGTCTGATCAAACTGCGGAGACACCTGAGGGGAGAGAGGGCAAGAGATCACAACTAAGCTACAGATCACCGTGCACAGAATAAGGCTGAACCTGCGACTGCGCAGTTAGGTGTAGAGTTGTTGCATCTGGTGATACCCTTTAATATGCATTTCGATATTTGGGGTTAACTCTGAAGCGTGTGTGTGTCACAAAAGAACAGAGAATTAGCAAGACCGTTCAGGGCGATAATCTGTGTGTCTGTGTGTCTGTGTGTCTGTGTGTCTGTGTGTCTGTGTGTCTGTGTGTCTGTGTGTCTGTGTGTCTGTGTGTCTGTGTGTCTGTGTGTCTGTGTGTCTGTGTGTCTGTGTGTCTGTGTGTCTGTGTGTCTGTGTGTCTGTGTGTCTGTGTGTCTGTGTGTCTGTGTGCCTGTGTGCCTGTGTGCCTGTGTGTCTGTCTGTGTGTCTGTGTGTGTCTGTGTGTCTGTGTGTCTGTGCTGCTGCTCACTGACCGATCTGTCTTGAGGTGATGCTGCCAAGCAGTACAAGCATTCATGTTACCGGAGTCACAGGCGCTGGTGCAGGGGGGTGGGTGTGAAAACGGGCTGGGGCTGGTGCAGGGGGGTGGGTGTGAAAAACGGGCTGGGGCTGGTGCTGGTGCAGGGGGGTGGGTGTGAAAAACGGGCTGGGGCTGGTGCAGGGGGATGGGTGTGAATAACGGGCTGGGGCTGGGGCTGGGGCTGGTGCAGGGGGGTGGGTGTGAAAAACGGGCTGGGGCTGGTGCAGGGGGGTGGGTGTGAAAAACGGGCTGGGACTGGGGCTGGGGCTGGTGCAGGGGGGTGGGTGTGAAAAACGGGCTGGGGCTGGTGCAGGGGGGTGGGTGTGAAAAACGGGCTGGGACTGGGGCTGGGGCTGGTGCAGGGGGGTGGGTGTGAAAAACGGGCTGGGACTGGGGCTGGTGCTGGATGTGAAAAACGGTCTGGGACTGGGGCTGGTGCTGGTGCAGGGGGGTGGGTGTGAAAAACGGGTTGGTGCTGGTGCAGGGGGGTGGGTGTGAAAAACGGGCTGGGGCTGGTGCTGGTGCAGGGGGGTGGGTGTGAAAAACGGGCTGGGGCTGGTGCAGGGGGGTGGGTGTGAAAAACGGGCTGGGGCTGGTGCAGGGGGTGGGTGTGAAAAACGGGCTGGGGCTGGTGCAGGGGGGTGGGTGTGAAAAACGGGCTGGGACTGGGGCTGGGGCTGGTGCAGGGGGGTGGGTGTGAAAAACGGGCTGGGACTGGGGCTGGTGCTGGATGTGAAAAACGGTCTGGGACTGGGGCTGGGGCTGGTGCAGGGGGGTGGGTGTGAAAAACGGGCTGGGACTGGGGCTGGTGCTGGATGTGAAAAACGGGCTGGGACTGGGGCTGGTGCTGGTGCAGGGGGGTGGGTGTGAAAAACGGGTTGGTGCTGGTGCAGGGGGTGGGTGTGAAAAACGGGCTGGGGCTGGTGCTGGTGCAGGGGGGTGGGTGTGAAAAACAGTCTGGGGCTGGTGCAGGGGGGTGGGTATGAAAAACGGGCTGGTGGTGGGGGTGGTGGGGGGCAGAAGGGAGAGAGAGGGAGGGTGGGTGGAGGGGGCAGAAGGGAGAGTGAGGGAGGGCAGAAGGGAGAGTGAGGGGGGGCAGAAGGGAGAGAGAGGGGGGATAAGGGAGAGAGGGGGGGGATAAGGGAGAGTGAGGGGGGCAGAAGGGAGAGAGAGAGGGGGGAGAAGGGAGAGAGGGTGGGTGGAGGGAGAAAGGAGATGGAGGGGGGTTGTGCGGCTGCCGGGGGGGGGGGGAGGAGAGGAAGGGGTTGTGTCCCGGAGCAGTGGTGGCAGCAAGGTGGTGTGTGTGTGTGTGTGTGTCTGAGAGAGAGAGTCAGGGAGAGGGAGAGAGTGTCAGGGAGAGAGAGAGTGTTAGGGAGAGGGAGTGAGTGTCAGGGAGAGGGAGTGAGTGTCAGGGAGAGGGAGTGAGTGTCAGGGAGAGGGAGAGTGTCAGGGAGAGCCTCTGTCCCTGTGCCCCTGTCCCTCTCTCTCTGCCTCTCTCTCTCTGCCTCTCGTTTTTATCTTAACTGCCCTATACCTACACCGAAATAACCTATTCTGCTTTCTTCCGGATCTGACTCAAGTTTTACACGGGGGACATCGAAGACTGGTAGGGAACACCTCCCCTCCAGTATAGTACCTTGAGGGACTGCGGATCAGGTAAGATCCCAGGCGGGATTGCTGCTTTAGAAATTGTGAAGAGGGGGCATCCTGACACTGGTTAATGGGTTCAGAATCATTCACATCTGGCTTTTTTTTTGTTCGGTTAGTGAGGTCATCACACACACGCACACCTCGAAATAAACCTACGTTTCTATGAAAATTTAAGTTGTTTTTTTTTTGCGGCCCACCTGAACTTAAACCTTGTTTAATGTGGCCCTTGTTAGCATTTGAGTTTGACATGCTTGCATTACAGGGATTGCAGTAGGAGAGGCAGAAACAGACCTAGGAGAGAGGACTTCAGCAGGGGTTTGGGGGGATAGATTGTAGAGTATGGAGCTAGAAAAACCAAAAGCAGACGGTGACAATAATCAAGTCAAAAGATAATGGAGGGCATGCATGAGCGTTTTAGTTGTAAAGCGACAGGGAAAAAAAAGGACAGAATTCTGGCAATGTTGGAGGTCGGGGGAAGAAAAAATAAATAAAAATAGCCAATGTTTAGCAACAACATGAATGTGAAAGAAGGAAAGGCCCCATGCTCGGGAGACTGGATGGCAGAGTAACAGACTGTGACAAAATAATGAAGCGGAGGGGTAAAAGATACAGTTCCAGAGGTGATATTTGCAGCCAAAAGTAGATAATGAGATGACCAGGTGAGTGTGTGTATATAGGGAAAAGGGGTGGTCCCAGGAGAGCCACGAGGCGCGGCCAACAGGAGAACAGGAACAGATGGCAATGAAGACCCTGACGGAGCGGATAGAAAGATAAAAGGAGAACCAGGAGAGGGCTTTGTTATGGATACCAAGGGAGTGAAGATTTTGTAGGGGTAGAGCCTGGTCGACAGTGTCAAAAGCAGCAGAGGTCAAAGAAAATTAGAAGGGAGTCGAGTCCTTGAGATTGGGCAGTGTGTAGATTATTAGATACTTCGGTGAGGGCAGGTTCAGTGGAATCAGCTGTTCGGGAGCCAGGTTGGAATGGCTCCAAGAGGTTATGGTGATGAGGAAATGGAGTAAGCGTGAATAGACGAGATGCGCAAGAAGCTTGGATGTAAGAGACCGGAGACAGAGGGTGATGGTTCTCTGTGCTGTGAATACCATGAAAGTATAAACAGGCTACTTTCTCCTACCCGACTACCCCCCTGGGTGATGTTCATATGTTAATAAATTCATTTCTTTTTAACCACCCGTCTCCCTGGCAGTGCGCTGCTCTTTTTTTTTTCCAACATTCGATTTCTACATCTGTAGCTGGACACGCCATCGGGGGCTCGTGGAGGCTCAGGAGTGGGTAAGAAAAAGTTTATTCTGCTATTGATTATTGGAAGAGCTAGGCTGATAACGGTTTTAATTCAGTTTTCCGCCAATGAGTTAACTGCAAGTGGATGTATTTTCTCATCTTGTTGGTGCACTTCAGGAGATACTTTATTATCAACTGACCGGTGATTCACTTATTATACAGGACTATACCCACTCCATACTAGAGCGCTACGCCAGAGTCTGAATTAGTATTATTGATACAGGATTGCATATATTCCGGACACTTTGGAGCACCCACTTCCCTATATCTATATGTACTTTCTCCTGTCGGGCTCCAGTTTCCCCTTCACTGCAATAACAATTTCTGTTGACTGGTGGTTTAGAGATCTGCCCACAGTAGAGCCTGCAGGGATGAGTAACCCACAGTGTGACTTCATGGACTCGCATGTATTGCAAGTCTGTATGATTCTGACAGTTGAAGTCAAGAAACAGACACCAGCCTGCAGTTTTTTTTTCTTTCCAGGTGAAGTGAGCGCAGGAAGTTCTCAGCATATGTCTTAGACGCCCCAGACAGGAGTCCCATCACTCGTACAACGCCCCTTTTTCCTTCATGTGCAAATGTGAGTGTAATGCAAATACCTTTATTGTGATACAATATACTTTTGAACATACCACACTAGGCGAGTTTTCTTTTCCTCGTTCCCGAGTACCCAAGAGGTTTGTCCACACCACATCACCCTGGTGGAGACCTATATTGATGTCCCTCGCAAGTGCGGCTCCAGTTAGAGAAAGGATTCAGTCTCTAACATGCTTTAAATTCATGAAGAAAAATCTGTGAGTGCAAAGATATCACGTATACCGTAAGAAAATGACCACATATTGGTCGCACTATTTTTGTCTTTTATTCATTTTTCACATATGCTGAGAACTTCCTGCGCTCCCCCTCACCTGGAAAGAAAAAACAAGATTCGTGTAGGCCCAAGAACGGTCAACAGAGGGTTATCTTATGGTGAAAAAGATTTTAAGTAGCTCATCACTAGCACTATTTGATGGTGGAAATGTTGGTTTTATATATATATTTTCCCACATATTACTTGTATTCACGTGATAGGAATTGTGTTATACAATAAGATTAATATATCATTCAAAGATATTCATTGAATTATTATAATTTATCACTTATTTGTATAGGAACGCCCTCAGTACCCAGGGCACCGCCTGTGATGCTGTCACTGCGTGGTAACACACGTACCCAGGAGGTGGACGCGTTGTGCTCCAGTGGTTTGGTAGATGCACATATGGGGTGGTCGGCCTTTTGTGGTATGGATCCATACTCATGGAGGGGACCTTCCCGCGCACTCTCCAAGAACAGCAGCTGGTCTCTGCGTGGATTACAGCTTGTCTTCTTCCTACGAGGCATCGGCGCTTAGCGGCCGAGAAGCCAGGAGCCACATGGTGCCAATGGGCGCAGGCAGTCACAGCACAGGACAAGTGGACACAGGAACAGAACAGGCGGCAACTGCTTCCTCACCCCCCAAAAAAAATCTAGAGGAAGACAGGAATAACAAAACGTAAGAACCTCAAAACAGTTAAGAGGGGCAGCACTGCCAGCAGAGGGAAAGAGGGGGCAGAGCAGTCAAAGATTCACACCTGCAGCAGGAAGAACCGATCAAATCCCAAATCACAAACTTCACATCCACAGCAACGCTCAGGAGATTCACACCTGCAGCAGGAAGAACCGATCAAATCCCAAATCACAAACTTCACATCCACAGCAACGCTCAGGAGATTCACAGAACCTGACAGCAATTACCGTGTGTCCGTGCACGTGTGTGTGTGTGTGTGTGTGTGTCCATCCCCCTCTCTCCCAATGCCTCAAAGTGGTGAGAATATGGCTCAAGCCTTGAAACGCGTGGGAGGAGGAGGTCTCTAGTGTTTGTCAAGATATCCGTTTTATGTAGCCAATAAAGTTTTTTTTAAATCTACAACCACTTCCTGGTGAGTCTGTGCTTCTAGGAGTGGTGGCGGCATCGATCATCTGCTTCTTGAAAAATATACCAGACTAAAGTGGGAAAGGTACTTGCCAACATGACAAGGCAATGGCCCTCATTCTCCAGAGGCTGGATTGACCTTGGCCTGGAGAGCATTCTGGAAGAAGGCATGAAAGCAAAGGGTGCCAAGAAGCAACAGAGGTTAAAAAACAGCTGTCATTCCAACCTCAATCTGGTTCCCTGCAACTGTCGGACTCTCAAGTGAAGCAGCTCTGCAAGAACTGGAAAACAAGCTTGCAAAAGATTAAATGGAATATTGTTGGCCTTAGTGAAGTAAGAAAAGATGAAAACCTCATTGATCTCGAAAGCAGACACCTATTATATTACAGAGGTAAAGAAAGTGGAAGAAATTGAGTAGGCTTCATCATTAACAAGAGATGATGAAACATAGAGGCGTATGACAGCTCATCGGAAAGAGCAGCAAGAATTGTCAATCAATTGACAGATGCAGGCTTCAAATTATCCAAGTGTATGCCCCAACATCGTGTCACAGACAATGAAGTAGTAGACTTCTACCATGAAATCCACCAACTTAAAGGAAATAGTCACCCCAGAAGAATTATGGGAGATTTCAATACAAGGCTTGGTGCCCAGCAGAATACTTAAGCATCAGTTGGTATGTATGGTTCCGGCAACAGGAACGATCGTGGAGAAAGATGGGAAGAATTAGCAGAATGACAGAAAAAAATTCTACATCATAAATTCATTCTTCAAGAAGAATGCAAATAGAAAATGGACATGGAGTGGATCTAAGGAACGTGGGAAGAAGCCAATCATGTCATTCAAATAAGGCGATGAAGAAGAACACAGATAACACAGGGCATAATCCAGCACAGGAAAAGCAAAAACACTAATGATGCACCATGCGTCCAGCACCTACCACCGGGTAGCAGAAAAAATGTGGCAGGGGGCTGAAGTGGGCCACTTTGGCTTTCTATGTTGCCTTACACACGTCCCACTCCCATATATACACCCCAACAGTGATATATACACATGCCCGCTCCCATATAACATATACACACCCCATACAAAAATCACTGGATGGGATTTGTATACGTACAATGGGAGTGGGGCGTGCGCATACCTCACTGTATGGGGTGTGTATATGGGAGTGGGGCATGTATATTTAACACTGTATGGAGGTGTGTATGATGTGTAGAATATTACACACACACACACAGTGTTACATACACATGGCCCACTCCCGTAGACACCCCATACAGTGATATATACACATGCCCTGCTCTAAAATAACATACACACCCAATTGAGACTCCCTTGAGAAAGGTCCTGTTTGTATGACCGAAACGTCAGTGAATGTGCCAGCTATCTACAAGATACTGTTGATATTTGATTACCTTTGGTTTACTATTGGATGGAAGGGAAGTAAACATAATTATGCCCCTTTACAAAGCATTAGTAAGACCACACCCTGAATATGGAGTACAATTTTGGGCACCAATCCTAAGAAAAGACATTATGGAACTAGAGAGTGCAGAGAAGAGCCACCAAATTAATAAAGGGGATGGACATTCTAACTTATGAGGAGAGGCTAGCTAAATTAGATTTATTTACATTAGAAAAGAGGCGTCTAAGAGGGGATATGATAACTATATACAAATATATTCAGGGACAATACAAGGACCTTTCAAAAGAACTATTCATCCCACGGGCAGTACAAAGGACTCGGGCCATCCCTTAAGGTTGGAGGAAAGGAAATTTCACCAGCAACAAAGGAAAGGGTTCTTTACAGTAAGGGCAGTTAAAATGTGGAATTCATTACCCATGGAGACTGTGATGGCAGATACAATAGATTTGTTCAAAAAAAGGTTGGACATCTTTTTAGATGGGAAAGGTATACAGGGATATACCAAATAAGTATACATGGGAAGGATGTTGATCCAGGGATTAATCCGATTGCCAATTATGCCAATTATCCCTGATATGCAAGTCCTGTATTGAAAGAATTACTCTCCTGGCTTGTACTATTGCTCTCTTGGTATGTTTGTATATCAAAAGGTGGAATATTTTTATTTTTTTCCCCCTCTTAACTGTTTGCTGTTAATTGACCAACTGAAACAAGCTGATTTATTGGGGCGGGGGGAGGGTCATGTGACTGCTTTAGATGTATAAAACACATATCCCCCTTGCATTGGCAAGGTAGCATTGGCATCTTAAGAGTGATCATTTTAAGTGACAATAATAGTTAGACTATAGTTTGACTAGAGGTGACTGGGGACTGCATCCTTTCTGCAAACTCTTACTCAAGGCAACAAACGGTGAGTTTATAAGACCACACTTTGATCCCAAGCTTGTTAACCTGCATATTTAACCCCACACCACTTTACAACTTATTAACTGCAGCCTCTCCCAAAACTGACTGCACAAAAATACCTCCCACACCAACTCAGCCCACTGAAACCCAGAACTGACTCTAGCATTGCAATGCAGCAAAACATTTGACAAGGAACAGGCACACTCCTGCTGTTTAGTCTGCACACACTCACAACAGCTCCATGCAGCACTGCCTACCTCTGGCATCATGAACCTGCTATGTATTTTAACTTTTTTCTTTCTCCTGTCCTCATGGAGATGTTACTCCCTCTATCCACTACAAACTCCTCCATCCTGGCCCACACCCAACATCACCATACACCCTTGACTACTCAAAAGCCTTTCACTATCTACAGAATGTTGGTGGAGAACTCTAAAAACCAGCACACCAACCACTGCTCACTCTAATGGCAAACACCACAAATTTACAACTTGCAAACAACTACCCAAATTTCTGCTCATACTATTACTCTTTAGCATTTGATATTGAACCTAACCCAGGTCCCCCCATTTCAAATCTGTCCCATGCCCCTGAGAATTCCACCTTTAAATTCCAAAAAGGGCTACCTGTCACCCATATAAATATCCGGAGCCTGCTGCCCAAACTGGACGAACTAAGGGCATGGTGCCTTATGCATAAACCCAAAGCCATCGTTCTTACAGAAACATGGCTAACCCATAAAACCCCTGATGCAAATATCGCCATTCAGGGATACTCCATTTTTAGGAGAGATAGGTCAAAGAGGGTAGGAGGGGTGTTATTTTATATTGCAGACACATTACAATTTACACTGGTAAACTGCCCCCCAAGCCCACCCTCTTTTGAAATTCTAGTTGGCAAAATCTGCCTCCCCTTTTCTAAGCCCATCTTGCTCGCTGGCATCTACCGCCCCCCTAAAGCCCCTCTACAATCCCTGGCTGATATCACCCAGTTTCTTGGCTCCATTTCGTCTCTGAATGAGAAGAGTGAGCTGCTAGTTCTTGGGGATTTCAACTACAATTGGCTTGACCCTAAAAACCACAAAATCCAGATACAACTCAAGTCACTTAACCTATCACAACTCATTTCCCAACCCACACGGACAAACCTGAAATCGCATAACCATTCCTTGCTAGACTGGATTCTCTCCTCAAACCCCAGCAGAATCTAATCCTCTGGCATCCTTCCTGACATTTTCAGTGACCATGCAATAGTGTACTGTGTAAGGAAAATTAAAACGCCCCATTCAAGCCCTAAAGTTCTCCTCACTAGAACATTTAAAAACTTTAACCCACAACAGTTTCTGGATGACCTTACCAACTGCCCATGGCACAGAATCGATTTAATTCCCTACCCTGATTCTGCGCTCGACTATTTCCAATCCGAGTTCTTAAAACGCTGCGATACCCATGTTCCACTACGCAAAATAAGGGTACGGGGGGCCCATCTTCCATGGGTTACAACTGACCTTATTGCACTCTACCAGCTCAGGGATACCTTGTGGAAAAGCTACAAAGTAACTGGCACTACCAAGGAACTGAATCACTAAAGATGCCTGCGGAACATGTGCACAAGGCAAACAAGGCACGCAAAAGCACAATATTACTCTGACAATCTCCACCAAAATACATCAAACCCAGCTAACTTCTGGAAGGTTATCAACAATATATTCCAGCCTCCTAACCATCAACAACCAAGTAATATTACTAAGGGGGATATTACTCTGACAAACCCCACTGACATTGCAAATGCATTCAATGATTACTTTGTGGGATGTGCCACTAACTTATTAGCGAAACGCAGCCCAAAACACAAACCTGAATCTCTTCCTGGGAGTGCCCACATAGCCCCACCCCCTCCCACAATTTTCAATTTGGCCCAGTATCTGAAGAGGAGATTACACAAGCGCTCCTCAAACGAAAACTAAGCAGCCAATGCGGACCTGACTAACTACAATCTAGGTTCCTACGACTTGGTGCCCCAGCCATTGCCAAACCAATTGCTTCCATAGTCAACTCTATCCTGTCTGCAGGCCATATCGCTAAGGCCTGGAAAACTGCCAGAGTTGTCCCAATCTTCAAAAGTGGGGACAAAAACACTGTCTCAACCTACAGACAAATCTCACTTCTCCCAATTCTATCCAAAGTCATGAAAAAATGTGTCCACTCCCAATTAAGCGATTACTATACCAATACAAATTTCCCTAGCCAATTCCAATCTGGCTTTCGTCCCAAACACTCCACCGTAACTACCCTGCTAAAAGTTTGCAATGAAATCCAGTGTGGAATGGAACGGGGACAACTCACTGGTGCAGTATTCCTAGATTTTGCATAGGATTTTGATACAGTTGATCATGCTATCCTGCTTAAACTCCAGAGCTCTGGAATAGGGAAGCATGCTTTAAACTGGTTTCAGTCCTACCTATCAGGAAGATCCCAACACGTGTCCATCTCAGGCTCTAACTCCAACCCCCTGGATATCACCTGTGGTGTCCCGCAAGGCTCTGTTCTGGGGCCCCTACTCTTCTCAGTGTTCATCAAAGATCTTCCAACAGCTTGTAAGGAAGCCTCAATACACATGTATGCAGATGACACAATCCTATATGCACACAGCCATAGCCTCTCTGACCTTCAACACACACTTCAGTCTGGCTTTTTGAAACTCGAAAACTGGATTTCCCAAAACAAACTGTTTTTAAACACTGACAAGACTGTAACAATGGTATTTGGGACCAAGACTAAATTTTTAAAGCTTCCAGCGACTGAGCTCCAGATTAGAACCAACGCCAACACCACCCTAACCCCTGTCACTAGTTTTAAATACCTGGGCTTATGGTTTGACTCCCACTTAACATTCGGAATACACATTGATACCCTGACAACCAAGACCTATGCCAAACTAGGGGTACTTTACAGGAACAAATCCTCCCTAAGTCTCCTGGTCAGAAAGCGTATCGCACAGCAGATGCTAATGCCAATTATTGACTATGGAGATATAGTATACGGCACGGCACCTCAAACCTACCTTAGCAAACTTGACACCCTCTACAATTCAATTTGTCGTTTTGTTCTCCAATGCCACTACAACACACATCACTGCGAAATGCTCAAAGAACTAGACTGGTCATCACTAGAGTCTAGGCGCAAAGTTCACCTTTCCTGTCTTGTCTTTAAATTCTTTATCGGCAAGCTACCCAGCTATCTGAACAAGCTCCTCACCCCTACCACATGCAGAACTTATCACCTGAGATCAGACTCCAAAAGACTGTTCATGGTCCCAAGGCTCAAATTAGTATCCGGCCGTTCCTCCTCTTACCGTGCACCCCAAAACTGGAACAACCTACCAGAGACTCACATCCACCACCAGTTTAAGTTCTTTCAAATCTAAGGCTGTCTCACATTTTAATCTGGTCTGTAACTGTTTCATTCACCCATAATATATATTTTCTTTAACTGTGCTTGCAATGTCTTGAATATAATGTATACCCTGCTCATTTATGTAACTGTACTTGTAACCATGTATTATTTGTCTTAACTCTGTGCCCAGGACATACTTGAAAACGAGAGGTAACGCTCAATGTATTACTTCCTGGTAAAATATTTTATAAATAAAATAAATAAATAATTCTTGGAGTCAGGAAGGAATTAATTTTTCCCCTTAATGGGTTTTTTTGTTTGCCTTCCTCTGGATCAATAAGCAAGTATAGATATAGGATAAAGTATCTGTTGTCTAAATTTAGCATAGGTTGAACTTGATGGACCTATGTCTTTTTTCAACCCCATCTACTATGTAACCTTGTGTGTTGTCTCTTCCTTACTGTTGGGTCCTAGGATACAGGGTCTGCCTGGTAAGGATAATCTTTCTTATATCTAATCTATGGGACAAGCACCTACTATTGCAGCATATGTGAGTGTCATGTGTGTGTGTGTGTGTGTGTGTGTATATGTATATATACAGTGGTTGACAAATCACCAAAAAATCTACTCACCACACAAAAAAATCTATTCGCCACCTAGTACCAAACGTGTGCTGCTTGGGCCAATATTTACTCGCCCGGGGGTTAAATCCACTCGCCCGGGGCGAGCAAATGTATAGGTTTGTCGAACTCTGTAAATATATATATATATATATATATATATATATATATATATATATATATATATATATATATATATATATATATATATATATATATATATATATACACACACACACACAAATACAACTGTATGCCCATAGGCAGGTCTGCAACCCCGCCTTTCCCCATTATCACCCAGCATACAGCACTTCCACTGCAGCAAGGGATTCTGGGAAATGACATGCAAATGAGCACACAGTGTCACTTTTTGCCTCAAAAACCATTTTTAACATGGTTCCCTATAGGCTTAAGCTTGCTGCATGGTCACAGCTTTGAGCACAGCCAGGGTTAAGGTGCATACCCAGAAAACCACCCACAGACAGCTGTTTCGACCTTGATGGGTCTCATCAGTGTGGGGTTGATTTTAACTGGATATGCATAAGAGGCTATGGGATAGGCTATACCATAATACTGAGTTAAGTTACGGTAAGTGACAAAAACCCTCCACAGGAAAGCAAATATGCAAATACAACTGTATGCTCATCTGCATGCTTTCCTGTGGAGGGTTTTTGTCACTTTTTTTTACTCACCATAACTTAACTCAGTATTATTATTTTTTTTTTTTTTTATATATATATATATATATATATATATATATATACACACACACACACACACACACACACACACACACACACACACACACCTCCTGTATGACGTTTACACACCTTATTCAGTGATGTGTATATCACATAAACACACAAATCTCCTGTATAACGTATACACACCACATACGGTGATATGATACATAGGAGAAGGCCCTATAGAGAGGAGAGAGGAGAGAAAGATCTAACACCACCCGTATACCATGCATACATACCCCATTCACATATAATGAAGCGCTCAGTGCATTCTGGAAGTTGTAGTCCTGAAGCTGATGGGAGGTGGACTCTCCTATCGCCGGATATCCGGTCCGCTTCGTTTCTGACGGCGCCTACCGCCGCGCGCTCTAATTGCCTGCCTGTTGCGCTGACGCGTTTTTCTGCGTTCCGATTGGGCAGTTATGAGCGTTCCAATCGTTTCTGGTTTGATTGGTCGGCCTGGGGACGCGTGATTCTCGACTCTGATTGGATGGCATGGAGAGGACGCAAGTGTCACTGCTCTCTGAGTGGTTCTCTCCTGTCACGTGATGGGAACGTGCCGCCGAGCGCGAAAATTCAAACGGCGGAACAAACCGAAAGAGGAAGCGACTGAGAAAAGTAATTATATAATATATATATATGTATATACACCGTGTATACAGAGAGAGGGATATATACATAATAAATATATACACATGCAGGACTACTACTGTACTGTGTGTATATATACGCACCGTGAGGGATATATACATGATATATGTACACACACTGTATACAGAGAAAGGAGTGTGTGTGTATATATATATATATATATATATATATATATATATATACACACACACATATACAGCAGATTATACCTCATACATATATATACACATACATACAGGAGTATAATAATATACACAGAGAAGTGTTTATAATAAACATACTGTGTATACAGAGATGGGTATATATATATATATATATATATATATATATATATATATATACCCATCAATGGTATAACAGTTTGTACTCACGGTCTCCAAGAAATCCTGATGCTTGTCTCATAGGAATGACATAAACAGATAGTTACCAGAAACAGTCCTGATGACAGAGAGACATCTATAGCTTATACAGTGATTTGTTCAGGCACACTCCCTCCTTCCCCCATGTCACACATGCTCCCTCCCCCGCAACACTAACAGCCCCCTTTGTCTGGTAGGTTCTGTCCTTTCAATGGGGTCCAACAGCGCAGACGCACAATGAGGGCGAGCCCTCGCAGGCCGCTTATACTCAAGAGACGCAAGCTGAGCCTTCCCCAGAGCGATGCCCCCCACTGCACTGGAACAGCAAGGCATATGGGGAGGGGACCCCCTGACCTGACCCAAACCCTCGTCACGGGACCCCCTGACCTGAGCCAGGCCCTCGTCACGGGACCTCCTGAGCTGAGCCCGACCCTCATCACGGGAACCCCTGACCTGAGCCGGACCCTTGCCACAGGCTTTGCAGGACCGTCTGACCTGAGCCAGACCCTAATCACAGGACCCTCTGGCTTGCGTCAGATCCTCGGCACGGAAGTCACAGGACCCACTGAGCAGAGTTCTCCTGGAGGTTGTACAGAGCCTGCAGTACCGAGGATCCCTGCTGGCATACGAGTCATGGGTCACCCCACCATGCCGGACATTCAGCTTGTGGTCATTCCCCCCCAGGCCGACGTCCAGAGCGTCATCCAGGCACTGACTGCTCGGGGCAGGGAGAGTGGGGGCCCAAACAAGTTTATCCTGATTAGCGGGGGGGCATCCTGCTCCATTCAGGCTGGACCTGTCAGTCCCCAAATCAAGGAGGAAGAGATAGGATCATGTCAGCTGGCAGCCACATCACTACACGGACAGCACCCTGCGGAAAACACCATAAAGGGTATGTCATTTCCTAATTTATATACGCCACTTTCATCACTAGATGCGCTGCTGCATGGTTAAGTTGGTTAGTCATTGCAGGTTATGATTAGACGTGCAGGTTGTGATTACTTTTTTCGCCTCACATGAGAGTTCTGTGTATGTTTTACATTACGCACAAGTCTCTTCTGACGACGTCTAAATGTGAAGAGCTCATTAAGAGCAAAGTCCTCCAGCCGTGTAGATGTGTTACGGGTGTTGATGCTTTTTAGTGGCCCAACATGAGGGAGAGCTTTGATAAAATAACGTACAGAGCTTTCCAAACGTACTCGCGTGAAGAAGAGGTCTGGAAAGCTCTGTACATGTGAAGAAGGGACCCGTGAGGTTTGGAAAACTAATCAAATATATTGTCGTCGTAGAGGCAAAAGTAATTGACTACAATCTTTGAGTACTGAGGAAAGGGCAAATAAATGCTATTTTTTTACATTATTTCAAAAGTTTTATGTTTTTGTAACTTCAGTAACACTAAGGGTTTTTTCCCTTAACAAATCTATTAAATGAGCAAGTTAAACATCGATCACGTTTAGTCATTCCTCTGTCTATGATTATATAGGCACTTAATGAATTTTTCAATAGAAATATCAAGGAATTCTAAGTCAGGAAGTGCATTTAGTGCGTTTTTGCCAAAAAATACACAATGTATTTAGCCTCTAAAACAACTAATATATACTGTTGTCTCTAAAGGCCTCTCACGTCGCTCCCCTAAGAGGTATCACAATCTATAGTGAATCAAGCACTTCTTAACAAATCTTTATACTTAGAAACACATGTTTGTGTTGGTAGGATGTTAGAGGTGTTGAGATGTCAGACTGTAGACTGTGGCCTATAGTTTCCTATTATCACTGTATCACTTTGTGCTAGAAGAGAGAGACTCAATGTCCCATAGCTCCCTTCTGTCTGTCACCCTGGGTGGGGCAGATTTATTGGGCTATATGTCACTCTTTGCTGCTGTTACTTCAGCCGAGAAGCGGGAGGGAGAGGAGCTGGACATCAGCCTGACCAACATACACTGGCTGGGAAAGATGAGCTCGGACGGGCTGGGTTCCTGCACCGTGAAGGAGGAGCCAGAGGAGAAGGAGAACCAGACCCCTGACCTTGACCATGTGAAGGTAAGCGAGCCCTGCTCATTACCAACGAAATACTACAGACCTATTGCCCCAGTGTGGGAGCTCCACGTGTACCTGTGCTCTGTGAGGATCTTAATGTGTGTGTGCGTGCTCAGGGTTGTTAGTTCAGGGTTCTGTTGGTATGTTGTGTGTATCCTGTTAGTATATTGTGTGTAAGTGCCCTGCTTATGTTGTGTTTGGTCACTGAATCCTTCAGACTTAAGTTTCTTTTCTTTTGTTCTCTAGATATGGTGCTTTATATCTGAGGTTTTGATAAGTCACAGATCATTACTCTGCTGTGTATCTGTCTGTGGTCTTCGCTCTCTCTGACATCCTCTCTTGCTCTCTGACTCCTTCTCTCTCGCAGGTGGAGGCAGACTTGGACCCCCTCCCCCCCCAGCAGTGGCAGGGCTCCGTCTCCGAGCGGCCGCCTTACTCCTACATGGCCCTGATCCAGTTTGCCATCAATAGCACCCACAGGAAGCGCATGACCCTGAAGGAGATTTACACCTGGATTGAAGATCACTTCCCCTACTTCAAATACGCTGCCAAGCCCGGCTGGAAGGTGCCCGTAAAAAAGGGAGAGGAGAAAAGAATGGGGAACCACGAAAGAGGGAGTGGTGGGGGAGGGTTGAAAGTGTTCCATACAGGAATTGCCCCTAGACTCGTGGCTCTGCTGTGACACGGGTCAGCAGTATTTCCAGCAGTCACACCCCTGGTAAAGTCTGAGAACCTTGTGCTTTATACCCCACAGAACTCGATCCGGCACAACCTATCCCTGCACGACATGTTTGTGCGAGAAACGTCCACAAACAACAAGATCTCCCACTGGACCATACATCCGGAGGCCAATCGCTGCCTGACCCTGGACCAGGTGTTCAAGGTGAGACCCCCCTGAGAGCGGGGGGAGGGGGCGCCTGAGAGTTGGAGAGACGGGGTGCCTGGTCCAGATAAGAACAGATATCCCTCCTGTGAATACACTGCACCTCTC
Organism: Ascaphus truei; assembly: GCF_040206685.1. NCBI lineage: Eukaryota > Metazoa > Chordata > Amphibia > Anura > Ascaphidae > Ascaphus > Ascaphus truei. Next base: position 282,412,340 of record NC_134487.1, read on the forward strand.
GTGTGTGAGATCAGTATTGTGTTTTTTTTCAGATGTTGTGTGTTACATGGTTTCCCCAGAGAACAAATCTCTGTATATATTAGTTTGCATAGGATTCAATTGTAGTGTTTGCATAGAACACCAGAGCACAGTGTAGCCTGCTACATCTGTATTTTTGAGGTGGGAATGGATCTGCAGGATCTGCGAGTGTCCGGATCCCCCCCCTTTTTTTTTTATCACAAGTCACTTTGAATTATTGGCATTTTCACTGCGATGTGGGCTTGATTTGCTGTGGTCTGTCAGCAGTGAGGTCTGAAGATTTCTCACCTGTACCTACATGCCTCATACCCAGAGCAGGACAGATGGGGAGGGGGCGCTTGGTTCCTGGTCGGGGGTCTTGGGAGCACGTGTTGTCTAACGTTGTTTTGTTTTTATTTCTTCCCGCGATGCTTTGCTGCCAGCACCAGCACCCGGACGCTGCGAGTCCCATGTCTCCTGTGTGCATTGAACCAGTAAGGCCTCTCTCTGTCCCGGCTGCTCGCAGCCTGCATTCTGCGGCAGTGTAAATCCTGATCTCTGGGGGTCTCCTCTGTCCTGGGTGGGGTCTCCTCTGAGATACTTGTGGAGCTGTTCACTTCCTGATGTCACTCTGCTCCTCTGAAAATGAAAGGAGCAATAACCCAAAACTGAGAGAAACAGATCAAAGCACCCGTTGTAATATGCACCATTTCTTTCTGGAAAAGCATTTAGGGAATACACTTTTACCAAAGCAATTAATTTGTACAAAGTTAAAGCAGCGGGAATAAGTCCGTGATCAGGATAATAAGGAAAGTAAAGGCAATGTGTACAAGACAATCCCTCTCTGCAGTCACACAGATACAGGTCCTGTCAGATCTGACTCCTCTCTGCAGCCCTCCCAAAAACTGATTAACTATCAATAATAAATAAAATCACCCCCCTGAGCTCCCTACTCTACATGTTTATACACTGCCATCTCAACCTCTCTTCGTATGTATGTTTTTATGTTAGTGTGTTTCACTGCTTCTTATTAAAATCTTTGGCACATTTTCACTGCTGACTCATGGTTCCAGGTTTTTTGTTTTCTTTTTTTGACTTAGTTATTACAGGCTTATTGTGAGTGCTTAATATAGGGATCTTGTCAGTCTTTTTTGTGTGTTTTCATATTATTTTTTATCCCTTAGCACCCCCAGGATTTTTACTATCTTATTATTGGTTTGCTTAAATTAATCTTTAAACATCAATATTATATTTATTTTTGGGTCCTGGGTTAGCCTTCTCTATTAATATAGTGTTAGCGACTTTTCCTTTTTGTGTGTGTTTGAGATAGATATATACAGTGTTCGACAAACCTATACATTTGCTCGCCCCGGGCGAGTGGATTTAACCCCCGGGCGAGTAAATATTGGCCCAAGCAGCACACGTTTGGTACTAGGTGGCGAGTAGATTTTTTTTGTGTGGCGAGTAGATTTTTTGGTGATTTGTCAACCACTGGATATATATATATGCAGTGGAAGCGCTGTATGCTGGGCGACAATGGGGAAAGACAGGGTTGCAGACCTGTCTAAGACATGCAAATGAACATACAGTAATATTTACAGTTGCTTTATGCTTTACTGTGGAGGGTTTTTGTCACTTTTTTTACCCACCATAACCTTAATAATTGTGGTGAATACCTAGTCTAGTCTCAAACCTGCTTAGCCTTTAAGACCAACCTCACACTGATGATACCCATCAAGGTTGAAACATGTCTGTGAGTGGGTTTAATGGCTTTGCATCTCACCCCAGCCTCTGTCTAAAAGCTGTGTTTAAAACAGCATGCATTGGCTTGAGGATTGGCTTGTGTAATACGAGCTTGAGACAAAAGGTGGCACTGAGTGCTCATTTGCATGTCATTTCCCAGAATCCCTTGCTGCAGTGGAAGCGCTGTATGCTGGGCGACAATGGGGAAAGACAGGGTTGCAGACCTGTATAAGACATGCAAATGAACATACAGTAATATTTACAGTTGGTTTATTTATATATATATATATATATATATAATGCACATGGTCATACTCCGTAATGATTTCCAGTGCATGTTGATTTTTATTTGTGGAGTAAAATGCTGCTGCATGTGGATCGCTCCCTGTGTAGTTTGGAGGAAAGAGGTGTCTGTAAATTTGCGGGTCACATAGCGTGGGGGGAGGGGGCTGCTTGCCTTCAGTCTCAGGGACTCCCCTGCCTGCCTTAGTCACTGATCTTATGGCTTTCTCTCCCTTCCCTGCTGACAGCAGCAGAAGAGACTAATCCCGGAATTGACCAGGAGTGCGCAAGGTGGAGCCGTCTGCAGCAAAGGTGAGTGTGAGTGTGTGTGTGTGAGTGTCTGCACCTACAGTGCAGAGGCATTGACAATCTAATCTCAATGAAGGTGCCGAAGCAGCTATTCATATGCAGAATCGCCCTTCACCTAGGCGACAGAATCCTGCATATATAGTGGTGCAGAGTTTGTGAAGGTCTCATACAGATTCTTCCTCCCTCCCAAGCTTCCGCTCCAGAGAGGAAGATGAAGCCTCTCCTGCCCCGGATCAGCTCCTATCTGGTTCCAGTTCAGTTCCCAGTGACCCAGCCTGTCCTCCTCCCAGCGTCAGAGCTGTTCTGTGCTGATCCGGGAGTGTCCGAAGGGCCACGAAGCAGCAAACGTGTGAAGATCGCCCCGAAGATCATTTTGGGGAGCAGGGGAGAGGTGTGTGTGTGTGTGTGTGTGTGTGTGTGTGTATATATATATATATATATACATGTGTGGGAAAACACTGCTCTCTGCAGGTAGCTGTGTGTTTGAGGTGTATATCTATATAGTATTGTATATGGCTAAAGTGTACGCAGACCTAGAAGTAGAGTTTTAAGGTACAAGTCTCTGCCCCAGAGAGCGCACAGTCTGCTTTTGGTGCCTGTAGTGAAGTGTGGCGTGTATCCAAGAGGTTTAAGTAGTGTGTGTTTGTGATGTGGTCTGTCAATGCAAGTGGTGGAGTCTGAGCATATACAGTCAGAGGGTGGTCTGTATGTAAGGGGGGCAGGTATCCGGTCTGTACACGGCCTGCATGTTTAGTGTTTCCCCCTCCCTGTTTTCTTCCAGACTCCCTTGGGTCACAAAGAGGCCCCAGCACTACTCCCCGTGAAAGTGGAGCCGCTCAACCCAGGCTCGGGGTCATCGCCCCTCTTGCAGCGTAGCCGGGAGGGCGGATCCCGCAGGAAGCAGCAGCTGATTCTCCCCTGTTCCGAGGAGCCGGAACTGGTCCTGCCGGAAAGCAGCAGCTCTGACTCTGGGCTGGATACAGACTTCTCCTTCCTACAGGAGACCCAAGCACACGAGGGCCCCTCACAGTTCACCCAGGACGAGGGGAGCACTTTCAAGACCCCCGTCAAGGAGAGGTTTCTAAAGACCCCTGCCTCCTCCACCCCCAGCAAGCCAGCCGAGATCTGCACCCCACAGCCATGGGAATCAGAAACTTCCCTCCCCCGAGACCCCCTGCTGGACTTCAGCCCAGTCCGTATCCCCCGAGGTTCGTCTTTCACCCCCTTCAAGGACAGCCTGGGGCTCCTGAGTTTCGGGGAGACCCCTTTCAAGGATCTCCCATTCTTTGACTCCCCCCTGGAGCTCCTGGGCAGTCGCTCACCCGCTTCTCCCTCAACAGGGATCCTGGACAGCCCCTCTGGGCCACGGCCAACCAGGCGCTGCTCCAAGGAACTGCAGGTTGGGGGTCCTGCTAACCGTTCACTGCTAGAGGGGCTGGTGCTGGACACCACCGATGAGAGCCTGAGCAAGATCATGCTGGACATCAGCTTCAGTGGCCTGGAAGAGGACCACGGGCTGGGGGTGGACAGTGTGAGCTGGGGGCAGCTCCTCTCTGAGCTCAGATAGGAGTGAGGCCCCCAGAGCTGCTCCCTGCAGTAGACCCCAAGATCCCCACCCAGGACCTCTCCATGGTTGAGTCCTAACAATGAGACTACAGGAGACACCCAACAACCTCTATGTCCCTGTGTCTTCAGGGGGGGTGTCAACCATGCCCTTCACCACTGGAGAGGTTAATTAGAGGTGCAGTCCTATTCAGCCATTGCCTAAAGATCCTTTTATACCTTGCTCTGCTTTTCACCATTGTAATCCTGATCTCCATCCTGCTCTGGAATCAGCTTGGGTTTTTAATTTGAAAGCAATACTTACATAAAAAGAGCTTTACGAAAGACTGAATAACGCCTCCTAAATCACTGCAACATTGTAATCACTGCAACCCTGTTTCCTTAGTACAATATGTCACAGTAGTGCCAGATGTACAGTATATAACGGTTGTGGCAGAAGATATTAAACACATCTTAAATTATGATACAAAAGTTACTAATGAGTGATTTTATCTTATATGTATATCATATACATGTTGCTACATGGGACTGCACCTTTAAACACGTAGGCCCATTCTGTATAAACAGGGCTCCCCGCGCGATATCACCAAATCGGAGCGGTTCTCATGTTGCAGAATAAGGGTCTTTGTTTTTTTATGTATTTTTGTTGTTTTTCTGTAAATATTGTACATTCTTCAAATGTAGCCTATAATTAATTGCAAGTCACTTTATTACCCTGTAAATGAATATTGTTCTGTGTAGAATAAGCCAGGCTCTGCCGGGACGTCCCGTCTCCTGAACAGGCCGCTGCACGCAGAACATACGTATGTTAGAGAGAAAATAAATAGTACAGCAGAAGCAAAACTGCTTCGGTTATTGTCATCAATTTTGTGTCAATTTAACGGCAACGCTATCATTTTTTGGGGGAGCTTGTACCCTTCCCTGCCACAGGGTCTTCAGTGCCTCACTCCGCATGTTATATTGCATTGAAACCCATAGCACATGGATGGACAACTCCAGTCCTCTAGGGCCCCCAACAGCTCAGCTTTTCAGGTTATCCCTGCTTCAGCAGAGGTGGCTCTGTCTTTGTGCAGGGAAGACCTCATCTGTTGGTGGCTCTTGAGGACTGGAGTTGGCCATCTCGGCCTTCCCCACCCCCATGAGAGCAGAAGGTTAATTTGTACCTCTCCTGGAGGGGTACAGATTTGGGTGTGTTGAGAGGCTGCAGGTGACTGAAGATCAGCACAGAATCCTCTTGTTCGCTCCCCTATGATGTGGGGTTCGGTTGCACAGAGCAGTAACTGCATCCTAATGACACAGTATCGCACGATGTGCAGTGGAACGTCTCACTTTGCTGTCACCCTGCTGGTATTTGAAGGTGTTATGACCAAACTTCCCAAAACGAAAACCCACAAATTTCATCTGATAAACTGCTCAGTATAAGGAGGCTGCGCTGAACGGGGCGGAAACGGCACCAGAATTGTAACAGAACCAATCCTTAGGCCGACGATGGGATTTGTATGTACATCTGGTGAAAGCTGGGAGATATTTACCTCCGACTTGCACCGTTTTCCTGCTGACACACACTCACACTGCATTTAGTGGGGAGCACTGCGGTCATTAACTGCATATCTTGTATTATTAACGTTTGTGAGAGACTCTGGAACACTGGATATTATGTTTTACAAACTCGCCTCCGAAATGATACAAATATAGAAATGACACAGCATGTTCCAGTGCTGCAGCCTCGCGGGAGGGACAGGGTGTAAATAATGGCAGGGATTGTACCCGTAGGATGCTTTACCAGGAAAAACACATTGAAAGATGCACTCATTTTCAACTGTCAGACACAGAGACGCTTTGACCCGGGGAGATAATAACCCAGCACTGAGGTTGGGAATAAGAAAGATTGATTGAAGACGTGATCTTGCTTGTCCCTCTGCTCTCAGACGGAGAAACCACTGAAAGAATCTTCCACCCCAAAAGACTGTGACACCGACATGGTTATGTGCTCAGAATCCCTGTAACTTACCCTCTTCGTCCCACATGTCCCAATTAGCATGAGATCGTGCTAATGAAAAAATGGCAGTTTCTTTAAAAACGTTCATTTTATTCTGCAGATATCAGCCTAACTTGTTTCACAGCATGTTTGCTTTTCGCCTATGAAGAAGCTCCTATGTATGAGGGTGTAAAACATGGTGGGCTAATAGCATGCTGTGTGTCCTGATACCTGTGGAATAAAACAAGTGTTTAAGGACATGGCCATACTTTCTTTGACACGATGGCTGGCTAATTGAGACATTTTTTTGCTGGGGCTGGTAATACAAAACACAGCAGGGAGAGTTACTCTGGTTAGAATACTGGCAAGCCAGGGCACTAATGCCAGTGAGAGGGTTACTATATCCCTTGATTCCCATCCTGCATTAACCCAGCAGGGTTTCTATGTATGGAGCACTCTTTCATCAGACTTAAAGAAGACATTTGGCTGTTATGGTTTCTATTGACATGTACTGCGGGGGTTCTTGTCCATCACGTGCTTACTCTGGCCTGACCATTTTACAGCCAAGATAAGGAGGAGGCTTTGCCTGTGCAAATCCGTGTTCAGCACAATGTCTCGACTTCCCAAATTTACAAACCGACTTTACAAATTAATTTAAAATGCTTGTGCTTACCTTGATTCTTGTACACCCAGAGCTCACCCCCTTTAAACTTGTCACTGCCGTTGCATTATTTTGGTCCTAGAAAGGACTTGCCCGGTATGTGCTATGAAAGGAAAGGAGTTTCTGCTCTCCAATAATGTGTTTATTAAATTCACATTAAAACACCTGTGTGTGCCAGAGAGTGCAGTAAATGCACAGTATTCAGCACAGAATATAATATAGTGCGCATATAAACATACCAAACAACGTGGGAAACATTGCCGATTTGTTGCGACTCTGTCTCTCACAAGGACGTGTTTAAGGAATAACCCTCTCATTGCACATTCGCACGAGAGAGAGAAGTGTGAACGTGCCATTGCTCACCTGCTAGTTGTTCCTAAAACCTGTCCTGGCTGCGGTGTCCCGAGCAGGCGGGCGACAATCGCTGATATAATCCGCTCAGGGGTTATAAGGTGCCTTTAATGACTGATTACAGAAAAGCACCTACACCAACCAACGTTAACCCTTTCACTGTCAGGGGGACCGGCAATAGATTACATAGAACGTGAGGGGTTAACACACAAACAATATCTCCGTGGCACGCACCACAATTGGTAATGAGAAATAACCTGTATATCAGCAATCACATCCCCTCACTGTGAAATGCATCTGACACCTAGGAGATTTATATATATATATATATATACAAATATATATGTATATATATATATATATACAAATATATATATATATATATATATATATATATATATATATATATATATATATATGCTCACCATGAATATGCCAAAAAAATAATGTATTTTATTGGCCTATGTATGGTGTGCCTATCCCATTGTGATTTTTGTACAGTACCTTATAGGTACTCATAGTAGCACCCTCTCCAATAGTCTAGGATTACAGCATACTCTTCATTCTCTGGTCCCTGTACTCAACCCCCAGACTTGAGGCCCCAAAGGTCTATCCCTGACTCCCATATCCCCTGGTGGAATACGGGGTAGCTGTTCCCACTCCCCTGAGGGAGGGGATCTTTCTAAATTTGAATCTGCAGCTCCTTTTGTACCCAGAGGAGGGTCCTAGGTCGGAGCCCCTGATAGGGCATTACCCATGCCTTAGGACACAAAGATGTCCCATAAAGGACCTTTTTGGGATTTCCTTTTTTTCTTGTGTGTGTTACTGTATGCCTTTCCCCAGAGCAATAATACATTATAAATGGTAACAATGTTAGTCTAAATAATTGGGCTGGTGGCTCAATCAGTGGCTGAGTCAAAGACTGAGCCACTGATTGAGCCTCCTGTGCCGAAGCTGGGATATCCTGAAAACCTGACCTGTTGGTGACCCTTGAGGACTGGAGTCGGCCGCCCCCGGCCTACATTTTAATATCATTATTCCAGGGGTGAGCAGCCACTTTGGGAATCGCCTGCGTGATGATACTCGGGGATCAGCCGATTCGGGGTGGACACTCCACCAGTTTCTTCATCTGTTCGCCGGGGGGCCAATGTGCGCTGCGAGGCCCCAGCTGCAGGACCCCCGGACGCCATAACACTCTCGCCCTCCTCACGCCCTCCTCACGCCCTCCTCACGGAGGTTGGCAGAAAACTGAGCATAAGAACATGATTTGAAGACGAACTAAAAAAGAATTCAAAGAAAGCATTTAAATATCCAGGAGGGGGCAGGGTAACTACCATAAACTGTTTGGAGTACAATTGAAATGTGGTGTGAGAACCCATTCCTAGAACTTCAACAAAACACAGACTGTGGATATGAAGTCAAAGGAAAGAACTAACTAAACCATTATGTTCTTCTGCGGAATTGCGCTGAATCACTGTTTGACGTCTTTTCTTTACATGACATGGGTTGCTTTTAACGTACATTGAACTTTTGTTGATAAAGATTCAAACCCCTATTTCTTTTACTCTAATTAATGTTTTTGCGTGAATTGACCCTTTGGGTCTACGTGGGCCTCAGATATAGGTATTTGAAAAAAAATGGTTTTTTTTCTTAGTATTTGGAAGCCCCTCAAATTGCGAGCCCATAAACGGCGTCTTATTAATCTTGCTACTAATTCTAGCAGTAAGGAGCGGGGGAGATATTGAGTGAGAAGAGAGGGGGGGGGGCAGTAGGACAGTGGCCTGCCAAAAAATGTGTGCCCAATTATTGACAGGGAAAAAAGAGAGAAAAACAGCGCTCAACGCTCATAGTGAAGTATGTATATAATACAAGTGCCAATCAATGAACAGATAGGTAATGTGCGCACATCAGTATAGTATTTTAAAGCATTTCATGTAACTTTGACATGGGTCCACTACACCGGCACGGACACCACTGGATCTTGAAAGTATCTAAACCGGATTCGTTGAAGGACCATCCGACACTGCAGGGCGACCAGCACAGAAGAACGTTGTAACCCCATCGCGGTTAATCCCGGGGAGAAAACCCTCTTGTCTCCGATATTCAGCCGGCAAGTCCCGGTCAATAGGGAAAAGGATCTCAAGGTAAAAAAAAAAAACCCGGGGGCAGCACTCACAGTGACAGTAACCTCCGACTCCACCACCTAGTACCACGCAGACATGATCAAGCGATTTGGCAAAGAAATATAAGCAGTAAGCAGCTGCATGAAAAGAAAACCTGCTCACTTGGAAAGTGGGGAGGGGCGAGCTTTAAACCTTACTTTCCAAGTAAGCAGGTTTTCTTTTCATGCAACAGGTTCAATGCCAGGACCATCCTGCCTCTAATTATAGAGGTAAATAAGAATTTTAATCAGTTAGTGTTAGGACCTGCGAACTGGTCATGCCTTGATCTGGCTCGCAGGCTTATACACTTTGGCCAAAGGGTTAACTACATGACCCTTTTTCAAGAGATATATAGATATTTCACTGTGTATTTTTGTCACATTGGATGTTGCTCTGGACTTCTTTGTTTCTTCTTTTATGTCGCACTGAACGCAGCTAATATTTCCCATATAGATGCAAGGCAGTCTTACCAGGGGGGGGGGGGGAGAAGCTCCCCTATAAGATCGTAGAATAAATGGTAATCATTTAATGTGGAGATCCATTACAAGAAATCAGATATGTCAGGTCCACGCTGACCCTGCTTCAGAACTATGATGTAATAAAATATACAAAGAGCAGTTCTTACTTACAGATATCATCAGATCTCCCCATTATGGGGACGTCATATTGGGGACTTGCACAGCAGGTAATGTTGACTCAAGGGGAGATCGGATTATATCAGGGCAATCGGAGATCGGTTTATATCAGGGCAATCGGAGATCGGATTATATAAGGGCAATCGGAGATCGGGTTATATCAGGGCAATCGGAGATCGGGTTATATCAGGGCAATCGGAGATCGGGTTATATCAGGGCAATCGGAGATCGGGTTATATGAGGGCAATCGGAGATCGGGTTATATCAGGGCAATCGGAGATCGGATTATATCAGGGCAATCGGAGATCGGGTTATATGAGGGCAATCGGAGATCGGGTTATATCAGGGCAATCGGAGATCGGATTATATCAGGGCAATCGGAGATCGGATTATATCAGGGCAATCGGAGATCGGGTTATATCAGGGCAATCGGAGATCGGATTATATCAGGGCAATCGGAGATCGGGTTATATCAGGGCAATCGGAGATCGGATTATATCAGGGCAATCGGAGATCGGTTTATATCAAGGCAATCGGAGATCGGATTATATAAGGGCAATCGGAGATCGGTTTATATCAAGGCAATCGGAGATCGGGTTATATCAGGGCAATCGGAGATCGGATTATATCAGGGCAATCGGAGATCGGATTATATCAGGGCAATCGGAGATCGGATTATATCAGGGCAATCGGAGATCGGATTATATCAGGGCAAGCGCTGGTGTCTGCGCATTTCATTGCATCACTGACCGATCCCCTCTGACTAGTAGAGATCAGAGCGACCGAGCTGCACTCTGCGGGCAGGACACAATGAGGAGAAGGTTTGGCCAGATGCCAACTGGTTAACAGCAGCCCGACTTTGTCTGACAGAGCTGGTAATTATGGGGAAGAAACAGGATGCCCTGAATCAGTGAGGTCCCTAAGTGGCTGCTTAGTCTGCTTCTATGGTTGAGCCGTCTGTGTGTGTGTGTGACAGAAGTCATGAACTGTACCGAGTTGTGTGTGTGTGTGTGTGTTGCTGAGGCTGCCACGGAACGGCGTTACCATGGCACCTAAAACACATAGGTCACCGGAAAAATTAGTATTTATAAAAAGACTGCCATGCTGGAACACATTTTGGGACTCTGTACCTCACACACATTTTGGGACTCCCTAACCCACCCCTTTCCTTCACCTGAGGGCCAATGAAATATTTGGTGCCTGCCGCCTGGTTATGTGTGTTTAGGCCCAATGGGGGGATGTTAGTGACTCACTCCCCATGCGGAATGGGACGATTAGACGTGGCTGTTTTGCCGCAGACATTCATCCGCCGCTGTTTAGGCCCAGAGGTAGGTGATTTCTGTTAGGATTAGGGGTTAAGGGGTACAGCTTAGGGTTTTTAGGTTAAGGTGGTGTAGCCATGTGTAAAAATGGTGTACATATCTTTCTCATGCTGGCAGTAATCCTGTTAAATAGACAGGGTTGTCAGTAACAATCATGGAGGTTTGCCCTCAAACCCTGGTGAAGTGTCATATGTAACAAAGGAAGCGACAACATGCTTTGTGTCCACTGTTAGTGACACAGAGGGTGGGTCTGTTCTGGAGTCGATATAAGACACAGCACTGCCTAAAGTTAGTGGGTTCTTAGTCCAAGAGTGTTGATGTTCATCCTAAGTGTCTGCAGCAATTCAAGTCTGCCTGTCAGATACTTCAGAGCAAGCTGAGTACACACTGTGACCAGGGACCTGGCACAGCTGGTGGATCTCCCTTAGGGGAGAGGTGGAAACAACTCTATTAAGAGAGGAGGAACCTTCTGCATGGAGTACTCCAAAGAAATGAGCAGCTAAGTGTTGTCCGCAATGAGGGTAAGTCTGCCTATGGAGATGACATTAAAGATGCCCTGGTTCAAAAGATCCCTTCTGTGTGAGTGTGGAGTTATTCAGCAGAAGGAGTTCCCCATCAGATACTTCCCCCTGCTGATGCAGAGATCCTGATGGGGTGGAGGCGCTGCATCGAATGTGAGTAGGACTGCTACCAGAATGCTACCTCAGACGCCTGTCATGGTGATATTCCCCATTACAACCCAGCGGGAGACTCAGGAGTCCTGTTGCCTGCAGGTGCACCACATATCACACATCCATGTAATTGGGTTTTTTTCTTACATATGGGTCAGGATCAGAAGGGCCCAGGGAAAACACCGTTACAGTGGTAAGGTTTTTAGGGTAACGGGCTAAGGTGTCAAGGTTATTAGGAGACACATTACCATCGGCCAAATGTCCTGGAGCTTCACCCGTGGCATAAAAACGTCCTACATCGCTCCCCTGTTGAACTTGGCTGGTCCTGTCGTGCCGTTCCTGCAGGGATCCCTTCCCCTGTAATCGACCACATTGCTTCAGTCACGTTGCTGTCTCCCTCTCTTTGTGCATCAGACCCTTTTCGGACCTTAACTACGTTGCGCCTCTCAAGTCTTTGACCCGGCTTGTTCTTGGCCACCGCTACCTGCCTGCTGCCTACCTCTGACCACTGCTTGTCTACTGACCACCGCTGCCTGCTGCCTACCTCTGACCACTGCCTGTCCACTGACCACTGCTACATGCCTGCTGCCTGCCTCTGGCCAATGCTTGTCCACTGACCACCGCTGCCTGTCTGCTGCCTTCCTCTGACCACTGCCTGTCCACTGACCACCGCTGCCTGTCTGCTGCCTTCCTCTGACCACTGCCTGTCCACTGATCATCACTGCCTGTCTGCTGCCTGCCTCTGAGCACTGTCTATCCACTGATCACTGCTACATGCCTACTGCCTGCCTCTGTCCACTGACCACCGCTGCCTGTCTGCTGCCTTCCTCTGACCACTGCTTGTCCACTGACCACCGCTAACTGCCTGCTGCCTGCCTCTGACCACTGCTTGTCCACTGACCACCTCTGCCTGTCTGCTGCCTGTCTGCTGCCTGCCTCTGACCACTGCCTGTCCACAGACATATGTGTACATATATCCATATCTTCAAATTGCTGCTAGCACTGCCGCTGCGATGGGCATAAGGAGCCAGCAGACACAGAGAATAGGGAACTTGGCTGGGAGAATGAGCAGCTTGTTGTTAAGGCTGAAGGATGCACAGGGGACACATAGGTCTCTGGTGGCATCTTTCAGTACCACAGAGGCTGGTCATTCCCACTGCATAAAAGAAAGAAGCTGAAAGGACCGTTGGGAACGAGGAATGCTGCTGTGGTGGCTGCAATGTGCCTGGATATGATTAGAGGTTTGTGTGATGTTGATTGGGAAACTTTGCATGAGTGAGAAAGAAAGAATAACAGTGGGAGGTAGTGTGACAGTAGGAGACAGTGTGACAGTGGAAGTCAGTGTGACAGTAGGAATCAGTGTGACAGTGGGAGACAGTGGGAATCAGTGTGACAGTGGGAATCAGTGTGACAGTGGGAATCAGTGTGACAGTGGGAGACAGTGTGACAGTGGGAGACAGTGTGACAGCGAGAGACAGTGTGACAGCGGGAGACAGTGTGAGTGGGAAACAGTGTGACAGCGGGAGACAGTGGGAATCAGTGTGACAGTGGGAGACAGTGGGAATCAGTGTGACAGTGGGAATCAGTGTGACAGTGGGAGACAGTGTGACAGTGGGAGACAGTGTGACAGCGAGAGACAGTATGACAGCGGGAGACAGTGTGAGTGGGAAACAGTGTGACAGCGGGAGATAGTGTGACAGTGGCAATCAGTGTGACAGTGGGAATCAGTGTGACAGTGGGAATCAGTGTGACAGTGGGAATCAGTGTGACAGTGGGAGACAGTTTGTCAGTGGGAGACAGTATGACAGCGGGAGACAGTGTGAAAGTAGGAATCAGTGTGACAGTGTGACAGCAGAATACAGTGTGACAATGGGAGACAGTGTGACAGTGGGAGACAGTGTGACAGCGGGAGACAGTGTGACAGTAGGAATCAGTGTGACAGTGTGACAGTGTGACAGTGGGAGACAGTGTGACAGCGGGAGAGTGTTACAGTTTGAATCAGTGTGACAGTGTGACAGTGGGAGACAGTGTGACAGCGGGAGAGTGTTACAGTTTGAATCAGTGTGACAGCGGGAGACAGTGTGAGTGGGAATCAGTGTGACAGTGGGAGACAGTGTGAAAGCGGGAATCAGTGTGACAGTGGGAGACAGTATGACAGCGAGAGACAGTGTGAGTGGGAGACAGTGTGAAGGAGAAAGTATGACAGCGGGAGACAGTGTGAGCGGGAAACAGTGTGACAGTCTCCCGTATAGTCTCCCACTGTCATATAGTATCCCGCTGTCACACTGACTCCCGCTGTCACACTGACTCCCCCTGTCACACTGACTCCCGCTGTCACACTGACTCCCACTGTCATTCTGACTCCCACTGGTAGCATTCCCAGTCCACTACTCATCTTATAGTAACATCTGTCTGTCAGCAATGTTGTTGTTTTCCTCTCTTATACTCATCCATTCTTTATCCACATTTCATCTCATGTCTGTTTGCATTTGGTATTAACATCATCTGTAATTGTGGAGTATTAACTTTGCGTTATAATATGTATCCCCACCTTTCTTTTATGTGTCTCGCATGTTGTTTATTGTTTGGCCAATTGTATGGTAGCATCGTGGGTATTTAAACCATCACTTTGGACCAATCAAAAATACCCTGATGAAGTCACGTTCGTGACGAAACGCGTAGGGTCATCACTGTCGCCATACCAGCTGATGCGGAAGTAACCATCTTGGATACACTGGGAGAGGTCGGACTTATCTCTAGTCCACTTGGCGGCAGCTACCGGTGGAATCCAGGAGTATTTCTCCACGGTCAATCACATCTCCTGGAGGTTCCCTGTGGGTCTCCACCTTGGTCGAGTCACTGCTGCTGACACCCTCCAGCTGATTTTCATCCCGCGTGCTTCCTGGCTTCTGTTCCTGTAGAGATTATTGTCTCAAATGCGATTTTAAACTCATCATTGTCATTGTGAGTGCAAGGCCCAGAGGCTGCAACAGGACCCCGTTATCTCCAGCGTGTGGACTGCGGACTTGTTCTATCCATCATTGTCCCACCGCATGTATCACTGCCGCTGGGACTGGTTTGGACTTTTTTATTTAACCATCTCACTGTGCGGTTATATTATTGCAAGTTACCATTTACATTTTTTGCACAGTTGCAACTTTATCAGTTATTGAAATATTAATCACTTTATTACTTGTTATTTTCACACAATTATATAGGATGAGTGCTATCTCTTTTTTGTGTTTACGATATATATATATATATATATATATGTCTACCTGTATATCTATCATATAGCTACTGTATCTGTGTATCTATACCTAGCTATCTGTTTGTCTGACTATCTATCTGTGTATCTATGTATACATCCATCAATCTATCATGTGTATCTATTTGTCTATCATCTATCTCTATCAAAATATCTATGTATCTGCCTATCTGTCTCTAACTATCTATATCTGTGTATCTACCTGTACAGCTAAACATATCTAACTCTATATAGTCTCTCTCTCTCTCTCTCTGTATATCTATCTATATCCACCTGTGTCTATCTATTGATCTGTTTATCTACATCTATCATCTTATCTATTCATCCGCCTGTCTATGTATCATCTATCTATATCTGTCAACTACTTATCTCTCACTCTCTTGCAATTATCAATATATCTGTGTATCTATCAATCATCTATCTCTATAAACTACCTGTGTAACTCCGTACAGCTATATATATATATATATATATATATATATATCTGTGTATATATCTATCCGTGTATCTATCAATCATCTATCTGTGTATCTATCGATCTGTGGCTATCTGTATTCCTGTCTATCTTATGTCTAGATCTCTATTGCAGTCAGCAGGTTCCACTCACTTGCAATGATTTATTATACTGCAGTTTTACTGTGTGCCATACATCACATGAAATATGTGTAATCTCCGGCAGCCCCCTCAGCCCCAGCATCCTCTGGTTGCTTGTCGTCATGTCTCACTCATTCTTTCCAGCTCATGTTTATCTCATTTACATTTAGTTGAGTTTCTGCAACTCTGGTGCTTGTGCAAACCACCCAAGCACCAGCGTCAGACGTATCACCGTCATAACCCCACGGCTTCAGTCCCTGTGTCGTGACGTCTTATGGAGTCCCAGCTCCTGCACTGCCTACACCTGCCATGTGACTGACAGGCAGAATTCTTATACTGGGGGTATACAGACAAACGCCCCCCCTCACCCCCCTTCCCCTGACACAGGGAGCCTGGGAATATACAGTATTTCATATAAATAGTGTGTGCTACTGAACAGGAATTTTTCTCATGGTGAAGATTTCAGGGGCAGTTCATGCGCTAATACTTTATGTTTAACTCTTCGTGTGCCACAAGTGATGTTACTGGACATTGTCTGTTTGGTATATGATAAATATACCTGGTGTATACACATTCAGTTTAAATCAGCGTCTGCTCTGTATTTAACCTGAGAAGTTACCCCGAGCTGCTTCTGGTGTTACCCCCTGCCACATCACTTGCCCTTAGCAGCCCCCCGCTCCTTTTCCCTATCATGCCTTCCACCACCCCTCTCCTATCTCTCCCCGATCTCCACATCCTCTCTCTCCCCCATCTCCCCTCCTCTTTCTCTCGCCCCTCTCCTCTCTCTCCCCCATCTCCCCCCCTCTTTCCCTCCTCTCTCCCCCCTCCTCTCTCCCCCATCTCCCCTCCTCTTTCTTTCTCCCCTCCTCTTTCTCCCCCATCTCCCCTCCTCTTTCTCTCTCCCCTCTCCTCTCTCCTCTCCCCCCCCTCTTTCTCTCTCCCCTCTCCTCTCTACCCCATCTCCCCTCCTTTCTCTCTCCCCTCTCTCCCCCATCTCCCCTCCTCTTTCTCTCTCTCCCCCATCTCCCCTCCTCTTTCTCCCCCCCCCCCCCCCACCCAATCTCCCCTCCTCTTTCTCTCTCCCCTCTCTCCTTTCTCCCATCCTCTCCTCTGTTTAATTATAGTTGTGGGAACATGATGTTGGTCATACTACGTGCAGGAGGAGCTGACAGAGAGCGGGGACTTTATTAACACAATCACATATGAATAGAGAGACAGAGCAAGAAACAAGAGAGGGAGACCGAGAGAGAAAAGTGTATTCTGGGGGTGACATAAGAAAGGAAATCAGACAGATTATTGGAGAGAGAGAGAGAGAAGGGAGGGAAATCTCTGCATAGCGGTGGGAGGGAGCAGAGGGAGAAATCCCCAGAATACCAGAGAGAGAAAAGGAAAGAGTGTGAGGGAGAGAAGGGCAAAGAGAAGCATCCAGGGAGAGAGGTGAATAGACAGCAGGTGTTCACAGAGGGTCCTGGTTTGGGTTTTTTCGTTATTACTGGACCTGCGCCATGAGCGGTCAGAGCCACATTACTGGACCAGGGCGTGTGGATCCCAGGTTGGAGGATCCCCCCAAGAGAGAGGACATGAGGGGATCAGCGATGCTGCATCAGCAGAGACGTCTCAAACAAGCCATGCAGTTTGTCCACAAAGACTCTGCAGACCTGCTGCCTCTGGACCAGCTAAGGAGACTGGGGACCAGTAAAGACCTGGTGAGAAGAAGGGGGCAGGTGATGGGATGGGCGGGGGTGGAGGGGGAGGAATTGTGAGGGGGGAATGGGGGAAGGAACTAGAAAGTATTGGGTGAGCCTGTCGTTGAGGTGGCACCCTGAGGTGCAGGCAGGACAGCTCAGTGATAAGTGTTATTGTGTTTATGAAATCAGCAACCGTACAGTGTGATACAGAAACGTCTGCTGGGGGGGAACCCAGGGAGAGAACCCAGCGGCCTGACACAGCCCCCCCACCTGCGTGATGAGGGGACAGAGCCCCCCCACCTGCGTGATGAGGGGACAGAGCCTCCCCACCTGCGTGACGAGGGGACACAGCCACCCCACCTGCGTGACGAGGGGACACAGCCACCCCACCTGCGTGACGAGGGGACACAGCCGCCCCACCTGCGTGACGAGGGGACACAGCCCCCCCACCTGCATGACGAGGGGACACAGCCCCCCCACCTGCGTGGTGAGGGGACACAGCCCCCCCACCTGCGTGACGAGGGGACACAGCCCCCCCACCTGCGTGACAAGAGCACAAGGGGGTGGATGGGACACACTCTGCTCATCCCGTGTAAGGTGAGACACATACACTCACACAACTGCACAGTCCCACAACTCGCACTCACAAACAACCTTGTATGTATGCATGTCTTTATTTATATAGCGCCATTAATGTACATACCGCTTCACAGCAGTAATACACGTGACAATCATATAAATAACAAATAATACAAATAACAGATCATGGGAAGAAGTGCTTCAGACATAAAAGTAATATTTCGGAAGAGGAGTCCCTGCTCCGAAGAGCTTACAATCTAATTGGTAGGTAGGAAGAACGTACAGAGACAGTAGGAGGGCATTCTGGTAAGTGCATCTGCAGGGGGCCAAGCGCTTTGCTTCATGTGTATAGTATTAGCCATGGAGCTACTCGTATGCTTCTTTAAGCAAGTGTGTCTTAAGGTGGGTCTTAAAGGTGGATAGAGAGAGTGTAAAGCTTTAAAAGTGAGGAGGAGAATTGAGTGCAAGATGCGGGATTTGATAGGAAGCCAGGAGAGTGATTTCAGCAGGGGAGACGCTGAGACAGATTTAGGAAAGAGTAGAGTGATTCTGGCAGCAGCGTTTAGGATAGATTGTAGGGGAGACAGGTGTCAGCATAGAGGTGATATTTAAACCCAAGACACGATATTAGGTCACCTAGAGAAAGTGTGTACAGAGAAAAGAGAAGAGGTCACAGGACAGAGCCCTGGGGTACCCCCACGGAGAGATTGATAGAGGAGGAGGAGGTGTTAGCAGAAGAGACACTGAAAGTATGATGGGAGAGGTAAGAGGAGATCCACGATAGAGCTTTGTTACGAATACCAAGAGTATGGAGAATGTGAAGGAGAAGAGGGTGGTCCACAGTGCAAATGCTGCAGAGAGGTCAAGTAATATGAGCAGAGTGTAATGACCTCTGTCTTTGGCAGCATAGAGGTAATTAGTTATTTTAGTGAGGGCTGTTTCAGTCGAGTGAGCAGTGCAGAAGCCAGATTGTAGAGGTCCTAGGAGAGAATAGGTGTTGAGAAAATGGAGCAAGCGAGAGAATACAAGACGTTCAAGGAGTTTAGAGACAAAAGGCAGGAGGGAGACAGGTCGATAGTTAGAAAGACAGGTAGGGTCAAGCTTCCTGTTTTTGAGAAATGGTATAACTGTTGCATGTTTGAAGGAGGATGGAAAGGTACCAGAGTAGAGGGAGGAGTTAAAAATGTGAGTGATCATAGGGATTATTGTAGGAGCAAGAAGTTTTAGGAGATGGGAGGGAATGGGGTCAAGAGGGCAAGTGGTAGAGGGAGAAGAGGAGATCAACAGTGAAACATCCTCCTCTTAGACAGCGGAAAAAGAGTCAAGGAAGGCAGGAGGAGAGTTTGGAAGCGGTGTAGGATTGGAGGAGGAAACAGAGGGGATGTTCTGATGTATGGATTCCACCTTTTCCTTAAAATAGTCAGCAAAGTCCTGAGGTGAGACAGCTGAGGGTGGTTTGAGTAGAGAGTTAAAGACAGAAGAGTTGGCGTGGGTTAGACTTGTGTGTGTTGATTAGTGAAGAAAAGTAGGTTTGTTTAGCCTGAGAGAGGGCAGAGTTGAAACACAACAGCATAAATTTGTAGCGAAGGAAGTCTGCGATAGTGTGAGATTTCCTCCAGAGGCGTTCAGAGGAACGAGCGGATGAACGCAGCATGCGTGTGTGGGAATTTAGCCGGGGTTAGAAGGGCGAGGACGGCAAAGAGAAAGCTTGGCATGTAGCTCAAGGGAGGAGGATAAGGCAGAGTTGTAGTTCCTGACGAGGTTGTGAGGGTCTGGGGCAGAGCTGAGGGAGGAGAGTGAGGAGTGTAAAGTGGAATCAAAAGCTGGTAGGTTAATAGAGCACAGGTCTCTGCAGAAACGAGGAGTAGATGGAGATGGAGAATGGGAGAAGAGAGAGAGAAAATGAGATGAGGTGATGGTCAGAGAGAGGAGAGAGGAAAGGGGGAAATGGAGAAATCAGAGACACAAAAGTTTTTAGTGAAAACCAGGTCTAGGTAGTGGCAATCCTTGTGGGTGCTGGCTGCAGTCCACTGTTGAAGGCCAAAAGAAGAGGTTAGAGAGAGAAAGCGGGTAGCCCGAGGGAGAGAGGGGTCATCAATATGGCAGTTGTTCAAGTACTCATACACACACGCCCCCACTGATTTACACACAAATAGCACTACACAATTCACACATGTACCCAAGCTCACACTCCCCATCTGTGTCACCTCTTGGTCTCAAATCAATTCCTGTGTTTGCTCCTTGTATGACCCAACATCCTGCCCCCCTCCTCTCATTCCCCCAGGCATTGCTTTATTTCACCCTCCCTTAATTCCATACCCGACCCCCCTTTCCCTGACTCCTTCCCCCAGGTGAGCACTCAGGATGTCACAGCCAGAATATGTACTGACCGCCAGAAGAACCTCATCTCTCGAAGCTGTGCGGGGCGGCTCGGGTAAGAAGGAAGAGGGCAGGAGAATACCCAGTGACAGGACAGAGCTCCCCCAAATAGGCACCTATAGGACTAGACAGGGATTCAGAAAAGGTGGTCTGACTGTTACAGGCTGCACAAGTTAAGTAACTCACACAGATAATGTGCAGATACAGAGCCTGGCACCTCTAGGGCTGGTGCAGATACAGAGCCTGGAACCTCTAGGGCTGGTGCAGAGATACAGAGCCTGGCACCTCTAGGGATGGTGCAGAGATACAGAGCCTGGCACCTCTAGGGCTGGTGCAGAGATACAGAGCCTGGCACCTCTAGGGCTGGTGCAGAGATACAGAGCCTGGCACCTCTAGGGCAGATACAGAGCCTGGCACCTCTAGGGCTGGTGCAGATATAGAGCCTGGCACCTCTAGGGCTGGTGCAGAGATACAGAGCCTGGCACCTCTAGGGCTGGTGCAGAGATACAGAGCCTGGCACCTCTAGGGCTGGTGCAGAGATACAGAGCCTGGCACCTCTAGGGCTGGTGCAGAGATACAGAGCCTGGCACCTCTAGGGCAGATACAGAGCCTGGCACCTCTAGGGCTGGTGCAGATATAGAGCCTGGCACCTCTAGGGCTGGTGCAGAGATACAGAGCCTGGCACCTCTAGGGCTGGTGCAGATACAGAGCCTGGCACCTCTAGGGCTGGTGCAGAGATACAGAGCCTGGCACCTCTAGGGCTGGTGCAGAGATACAGAGCCTGGCACCTCTATGGCCGGTGCAGATACAGAGCCTGGCACCTCCAAGGCCAGTGCAGATACAGAGCCGGACACCTCTAGGGCCGGTGCAGATACAGAGCCTGGCACCTCTAGGGCTGGTGCAGATACAGAGCCGGACACCTCTAGGGCTGGTGCAGATACAGAGCCTGGCACCTTTAGGGCTGGTGCAGAGATACAGAGCCTGGCACCTCTAGGGCTGGTGCAGAGATACAGAGCCTGGCACCTCTAGGGCTGGTGCAGATACAGAGCCTGGCACCTCTAGGGCTGGTGCAGATACAGAGCCTGGCACCTCTAGGGCTGGTGCAAAGATAGAGCCTGGCACCTCTAGTGCCGGTGCAGAGATACAGAGCCTGGCACCTCTAGGGCTGGTGCAGAGATACAGAGCCTGGCACCTCTAGGGCTGGTGCAGATACAGAGCCTGGCACCTCTAGGGCTGGTGCAGAGATACAGAGCCTGGCACCTCTAGGGCTGGTGCAGATACAGAGCCTGGTACCTCTAGGGCTGGTGCAGATACAGAGCCTGGCACCTCTAGGGCTGGTGCAGATACAGAGCCTGGCACCTCTAGGGCTGGTGCAGATACAGAGCCTGGCACCTCTAGGGCTGGTGCAGATACAGAGCTTGGCACCTCTAGGGCTGGTGCAGAGATAGAGCTGGCACCTCTAGGGCTGGTGCAAAGATACAGAGCCTGGCACCTCTAGGGCTGGTGCAGATACAGAGCCTGGCACCTCAAGGGCTGGTGCAGAGCCTGGCACCTCTAGGGCTGGTGTAAATACAGAGCCTGGCACCTCTAGGGCTGGTGTAGAGCCTGGTACCTCTAGGGCTGGTGTAGAGCCTGGTACCTCTAGGGCTGGTGCAGATACAGAGCCTGGCACCTCTAGGGCTGGTGCAGATACAGAACCTGGCACCTCTAGGGCTGGTGCAGGTACAGAGCCTGGCACCTCTAGGGCTGGTGCAGGTACAGAGCCTGGCACCTCTAGGGCTGGTGCAGATACAGAGCCTGGCACCTCTAGGGCTGGTGCAGAGATACAGAGCCTGGCACCTCTAGGGCCGGTACAGATACAGAGCCTGGCACCTCTAGGGCTGGTGCAGATACAGAGCCTGGCACCTCTAGGGCTGGTGCAGAGCCTGGCACCTCTAGGGCTGGTGCAGAGATACAAAGCTTGGCACCTCTAGGGCTGGTGCAGAGATACATAGCCTGGCACCTCTAGGGCTGGTGCAGAGATACATTGCCTGGCACCTCTAGGGCTGGTGCAGAGATACAAAGCCTGGCACCTCTAGGGCTGGTGCAGAGATACAGAGCCTGGCACCTCTAGGGCTGGTGCAGAGATACAGAGCCTGGCACCTCTAGGGCTGGTGCAGATACAGAGCCTGGCACTTCTAGGGCAGATACAGAGCCTGGCACCTCTAGGGCTGGTGCAGATATAGAGCCTGGCACCTCTAGGGCTGGTGCAGAGATACAGAGCCTGGCACCTCTAGGGCCGGTGCAGAGATACAGAGCCTGGCACCTCTAGGGCTGGTGCAGAGATACAGAGCCTGGCACCTCTAGGGCTGGTGCAGAGATACAGAGCCTGGCACCTATAGGGCTGGTGCAGAGATACAGAGCCTGGCACCTCTAGGGCTGGTGCAGATACAGAGCCTGGCACCTCTAGGGCTGGTGCAGAGATACAGAGCCTGGCACCTCTAGGGCTGGTGCAGAGATACAGAGCCTGGCACCTCTAGGGCTGGTACAGATACAGAGCCTGGCACCTCTAAGGCTGCGCTTATATAAAATGCATTGCTACTGTTGCGTGCGCTTATAGTAAGCATGACGGAGTGACAGCTTGGTCGCGATCGCTGGAAGTCATCTCAATTTTATTTTTCCAGTGACCGCAGCCTGACGTCACCGTCACTATAAGCGCGACCTAAGGCAGCTGCAGAGATACAGAGCCTGGCACCCTTAAGGCTGGTGCAGAGATAGAGCCTGGTACCTCCAGGACAGGTGTAAAGATACAGAGCCTAGGACTGTCATGCTCAGGGGATCTGACTCAGTGTGATGCAGTGTCTGAGGCACCTTTTCTCTGCAGGTTGGCGGTCCCTGATATGACAGGACAGAGACGGCCCAATGAGGAGCTATGTGTAGACATCGAGTTGGGACCTGAGAGATTGCAGAGCACAGCGGTGATCGTGGGTGAGAGTGGAGTCTGAGACTCTAGGATGCAGGGGTTCAGGGGACAGAGAAATCTGGGGGACAGTATGGCCTGAAGGAACTATATTGAGAGTGCCAGGGAGGCATTTATCAGGGTGTGGGGTGAGATGCAGGGGGTAGGGAGTGAGAAAAATGTATAGGTTGAGGGTTGAGATGTGGATGTGACAGCATGGTGCTTTGGGTATGGGTTGAGATATAGGGCGTATTGGGTGTTTGGTGATATGTAGGGTGTTGGAGCAGGATGTACAGGGTGTGGAGGGAGATGAAGGGTGTAGGGTATGGGTTGAGATGTAGGGTGTATAAGGTATGGGTTGAGAAGCAGGGTGTATTGGGAATGCATTGAAGTGT
Organism: Ascaphus truei; assembly: GCF_040206685.1. Classification (NCBI taxonomy): domain Eukaryota; kingdom Metazoa; phylum Chordata; class Amphibia; order Anura; family Ascaphidae; genus Ascaphus; species Ascaphus truei. The sequence goes on from NC_134487.1 coordinate 282,435,855, forward strand.
AGTGTGTACTAGGTATGGATTGAGCTGCAGGGTGTGAGAGCAGGTGTATAGGTTGTGAGCTGAAATAGGATGTGACTGCAGGGTGTTGGGTATGGGTTGAGATGTAGGGTGTGAGAGCAAGGTCTTGAGTATGAGTTGAGGTGTATGGCGAGTGTACAGGGTGTGGGTTGGTATGTAGGGTTTGTTAGGTTGAGTAGTAGGGTGCGATAGCAGGGCGTTGGGTTTGGGTTGAGGTATAGAGTGAGAGAGCATGGTGTATAGGGTGTGTATATAGGGTATAATCACACAAGAGAATAATACAATGTAATACATAATGGGAATAAGTGCTTCAAACACAAAATAAAAACATTAGGAAAAGGAGCCCCTGCCCCGAAGAGCTTACGATATAAGTATGTGGAATATGAAGTGTGTATAGGGGAGTGGGGCTTGTAAGCAGTGTGTATAGGGTGTGAGGTGTTAAGAGGTCTAGGTTTAGGGGTGACTGACCTTCTTTTGTTCTCCCCCAGATGATGTCACAGAATTCAGCATCGGGCTGCAGACACTGATAACTCTGAAGGTATATGCCCTGCCCCTTTACAGCAGCAAGGGGTGGTGGGGGGGAGGGAGGGGATTACTACTGACCCATCTCACCTGTCTTCCCTCAGAGCTGCATTGACCTGGTCCAGGGGGTTCTGAAAACTCCATCCCAGGAAATACACTTCTTATCCCCCCCTGGAGACGGAATGCAAGGGGAAGACCAGAGCGGTGACTGACTGGCCCTTCCGGGGGGGATCCAGGGAGCCTTATGTGGACCCATCCCATACTGCACAGAATAACAGAATACCAACCTCTCCATACAGAGCACCACCACCACCATCCTGCTTTGCTTTGACAGGGTGAGGTGGTCCCTGATTATGCTTCATACTGCCTCAGAATAAGATGTGGCAACTACAGAGATCACACAGCCTGAAACTCCAACCAGAAACTCCATCCATTACTAATAAAATGCATTGCACAAAGAGAAGACGTGTGTCTCACTGCACTGTGTGTGACTGCGCAGTAGAGAGATGGTGTGTGTGATTGCACTGCATAATGGGCTCTATTATTTCGGGTAGTAGGTAATGTGCATATACTGCCTGCAGCATGTCACAGTATCTGTGTCAATATCTGCAGAAATATATTAACCTCTTACTAACAAAAGGACTTGTAACGCAGAGCACAGCGATATTACACACAGTGATATAATAATATGCAGAGCAATATAATAAAACAGAGATATAACATGCAGAGCAATATATAACACACAAAGCGATATAACAACACGCAGAGGGGTATAGCACGCAGAGCGACACAAAACACAGCACAAGGAAAGCAATAAACCACAACACACAGAGGGGTATAGCACGCAGAGCGACACAAAACACAGCACAAGGAAAGCAATAAACCACAACACACAGAGGGGTATAGCACGCAGAGCGACACAAAACACAGCACAAGGAAAGCAATAAACCACAACACACAGAGATACAAATAAAACGGAGTGAAAGAATAAAAATATAATAACACGGAGCAGGGTCCAATATTGCACAGGTGCAGGTCTCTGCCTTGTGTTCATCGTTCATCTATACAATGGTATACCCCTCCCCCTATAAAACATTCCCCAATTGCTTCGAGCTCTTGCTCAAATTTTAAGAGGAAACTGATCAGTCTAAGGATCGGAAACATTGGGAATAGGGGAGCCCACAGCTGGAGGCATGCAGGTGTGTTTCTGTCTGTTGTTTTTTTGGTTAGTACCTACCCTGTCACCCTAGCTACTAAGCACTAAATTCAAGACTGAAATTAATCTTGGGGAAGCATCAGTTTAGTCGGGGATGGTTGGGACTGATTTGACAATAATGCCTAGGATAATTCATATATATCTTGGTAGCCACACACATAAGTGAAGATAATAAACGTTAGACTAGTAGAAGTTGAATATATTGAGTACTACTAAAAGTAGCTTGCTATTATGGGTACATGATTGAAAACAAGAGAATACACCCTGTTTGCTTTTCAAACAAATTTTATTAGGAAGCAAAGGAACAAATAACCCCACACACCACTATCTTTATTATTTTATTTAATATTTTTCACTGTTTATCACTATTTGCACACCATGATATATATGTTTGCACATTAATAGTGCACTTTATTAAATTTGGGGATTCACGGTACACACTACACAATTTCTCTAACACTAACGTTTATTATCTTCACTTATGTGTGTGGCTACCAAGATATATATGAATTATCCTAGGCATTATTGTCAAATCAGTCCCATTTACATATAGAACTGATTTGATACGCTTATTTGAATATAGGTTTTAAGACAAGTTGTGCAAAATAAAAGATACATCAGTGGAGGTGAATTTTTACACCTCTTTTAGTAAAAATAAGAGGTTGAGTGCAAGCATTATAGGGATTACTTTTTCCATTTTTCAATTATTATTCACGATCCCAGTATGCACCCCTCCCACAAATTATTATTTACAACCATTTAGCTGAGCAGAAGCTGCCACTTTATTTACTTAATAGTCGGAGAAGGTGGCGCATTAATGTTGTCAATAACATTAGAAATGTTCTCAGAACGCTCATTCGCAGATCAAGAAAATATCGTCAACGTATCTGATGTAAAAACAAGACAAACCTCTGGATTGGGTAAATAGTGCTCTAACAAAAAATAATACATAAACATTTCATCATATGAAAGGGGCATATTGGACTCCCTCGCTGTACTGGATAACTGAAGATAATAGGAGTTTTCAAAAAGAAAATAATTGTGGGAAAAGGTGCAATTCAATAGGGTGAAAAAATATCCAGTAGGGGAACCTGTATAGAAGTTATCAGTAATCAATGTAACAATCTATTCCTTCCAGATTAGGGGGTGGGTAACAGTATAGAGACTGTAGAAATCCAAATTCACAAATTGAATGTGAGGCGGCTGATATGTCAGAGTTCAACTTAACCAAGATTAAATTGGTACCTTTGAAGTGGGGAGGGCTTGGACACAGGGTTGCACATAGAAGTCAAAGGATTGTGAAATGGGCTGACACAGGGATCCTGTACCAAAAATAATAGGACAACCAGGGGGTGGCGTTTGTGACTTTTAGGCAGTGTTTAAATGATCAGTGCTTTAGGACAATCCTAACTGTGTATGGATATTTAGTTATTCAATAGCCCGACTTCAAGAATAGAAATCGAGATTTGTTTTAATTAATGGTAGGGTAACTGTAACAGGGGACTTATCCCTGTTCAGTAGTGTGCCTTTAATCCAGCAGTGTGGTGGTTAACCTCTGGTAGTTAATTACTAAACACCACCTGCCTGATTTGATTGTTTACAAAAACCTGTCTGTTCAGACAGGAAGGGACTCTCTCCTTAGCTCTGACTGAGAGCTGACCCTTGGAGCTGATTTCAAGACACAGGGAAAACTACTGCACCTGAAGCTGAACCAGGAAGTGAGATTTTCCCTCCAAGAAACAGATAAGACTTTTTATCTTAAGAGACTGCTTATATCTGCTTATTTCATGTTATATGTTTTGGGGCTGCGAGAACTGCTTGATTAAGGGAGATGTGAATTATTGCATAGTGTTTCACTAGAAATACTCCCAAGTGAATAGAAGCTTTGTTCCCCCCCCCCCCCCCTGTTTGGATGAATTTCCTGATGAAAAGGAAAAGGCACAATAAAGCCTTATTATAATTTCACATTATAAACGACTCCAAGTGTGTACCTCTGTGAACGTCCGTCTACATTTGGTGTAAGAAGTGGGATAAGAGGTGTCTTTGTAGTTAAAAAGGACCGGAGTTTTAATGTGAAATTTTTTGTTATGCTTTTTTCCTACAAACAGTCTGAGGAAAAAAAAAAAAAAACCTCTCATGCAGCAGAGATCAGATTTAAAGGGACACACACCACTGAAACTTACACTGCCCTGAAACTTACAAAAACACAGATGGACTCTTTGCCCCAATCCCAAGAGGAGAGAGACTGCTGAAGCAGGTAAACCTTTAATTACCTATCACAAAGTGTAATACGGTCATTGAAATAGGGATTTTGCCTTCTAGCCATAGTCAGGGTTCAAGAAGTGAGTCAGCCCTTAAAAAGGGATAGGTGTTTGTTGTTTTTAAAAGTTTCGCTGAAGCAGTGAATACAGATGGTGACTCATGAGTGGTACTGATTTTGCAAATAAAGGTTGCCACACCGCATAGGGCTACCAGCTGTGAATGGAGTATATGCAGAAAAGTGTGAAAATTGATACAAAACTGTGCTGAAGCAGGGGATTTTTTAGCAAACAAATGCTGAGTGTAAAATTGCCCTATAAAGGAAAAGTTTTTTCAAAGCCAATTGCTGAGTGTTGAGTCCACTGCAAAGAATTTTTTTTTTCTGCAAGTAAAAAAAAGTATGCCTATTATCTTGGGAGCAAAACAGACACCCAAAGTATGAAGTGTGAATGCCATAATACCCAAAGATGAGACTGAAAATTACTGAACTCAGGCAGAAAACCAAATTCTGTTGCTGAAGCGGAGGGATTGCACCTAGCAAATAAATGGTGTACAGCAAATAGACTTTTTTTTACCTAGCAACTGCACATTTTGTATACCTGATAAAAGAAAATGCATGCACAGCACTGCTGATATTGAAAAAAAAAAAAAAAATTACCCAAGAAAGAAAAGTCTACAGAGATGCCTGTGAGAGCTACGACCTCTACAAGCAAAATATGCCCATCTGTAGGACTACCACAATTGGGGGTCCTAGCAAATACAGTGGCAACAGCTGCAATAGCGCCTCCTGAGGTCAGGAAGAAAATTACACCTGATAGCCTAAAAATGGAGGACAAGATGCAGCGTTCCTGTAATGAACCCTAGCCCACGGAAGAGTGGCCCTTCCAGTCCAATAAAGAGGAAGACATCTCTTACGGGGAACCCGAACCTAGTCACACCCACAAAACACCCCAAGAATGGTGGGGGTGCCTGAACTCAGCACGAACAGAAAAGACCGCTCCCTTTGATGACGAATATGATCAGCAGGAGACAGAGCGGGAGCAGCGGATCACCCAATATTTCTGTCAGCTAAAGCAACTGCAAGAAAAGCCTGGCGTATATAATGAAGCTGCTAAAATTTCAAATGAAGATGGAGACCCCAATATCCCTGAAGGGACGGTGTCATCCAAATCAAAAAGGCGGAAAAGAAAAAGAAAAGCGGTTCTTCACTTACCGTGGAAGTAACAGACACATCCGCAGATCCTGTGGAGAAAATGGGGGACAGAGTTGCCCTGCAGCCTAAAGAAAATGGAGAATTCGTCCCACGGTTAACCGAATATCCAGAGGGCCCAAGGCAGAAGTCGGGTACCCCAAAGAAGTGTCTGTCTGGTGCCAACAGTGAGGAACCCTCAACCAACCATCCCAGGGAAGTGGAGCCGGAACCAGTGAGTGACGATCCCTTGACCAGCCCTGAAGACGCCCTGAAAATTGCCAGGCATGACTGTGATCTGCTCTGTGAAGAATTGGAAAGGGAGAGAAAAAATAATGCTGAGCTACAGAAGACTGTGCTCGCAATTTACTCTGCGGCCAAGACCGAATTGGAGGATCTCAAGACTGAGCTAGATACTGCAAAGGCTACTATTTCCGCCATGGATGTAAAGCAGAGCCAATCTGACAAAATGGTGGCTACGCTAAAGCGGAAGTATGAGGAGGCACTGAAGCAGATGACAGTCTTCCAGCAAGAGGTTCACACTCTGCGCATAGAGCTGAATGCCTCACAACAGGAGACCAACAGTGTCCGGATAGAAGTGGACGTATCTCAGAAAGAGGTTCAGACACTCCGCAGAGCACTGAATGCCTCACATCATGAGACCAACAGCTGCCGCACAGACCTGGAAGTTTCCAGAAAGGAACTACACAGTCTCACTGAGGAGCTGGACATTGCTAAAGAAACTATTGGTAATCTTGATACAGATCTCAAAGTCGCTCAGAAGGAGCTTCAGACCCTCAACCTAGAGAAGGAAGTCTCACGCCAGGAGATTGTCATTCTCAAAGCAGATGTATGTAAATGGAAGGAGGACTGCAAAGAAGCCCTGAAGAATACAGAGACTGAAAAAGGAGAAAATTCAAGATTACAAAGAGAAAACTTAAAACTGAAAGAAGAAAATTTTCAGTTAACAGAAAAAGTCACGGAAAAGTTTGACGCAGAGCACCGACTGCAGAACCAACTGCAAGATCTGCGTACACACCTCCAGTATGCTGAGGAGAAGCAGCAAACGCTACAGGAAGAAAAACTGCAGGCTGCTAAAGAGGTACAAGCGCTGCAGGAACGTCTGAATACCCAGTACGTCCCCACAGAGCAGTATGAGGAGCTAAAGGCCACGTTGCATATCTTCAGAGCATCGTTGGAAGCGGAGCTTCGATACCAGGTGACTCTGTATGAGAGGGAGCGTGAGAAGGCTCAGAAACTGGAGCAAGAGCTGGAGAGAGACTGTTCCATTCCCTTGAGTCAGTTCACCAAGGTGAAAACAGACGCAGCGGCAACCTTGACGACAAAAATTACAGAGCTCCAGAATATGAAGGAGACTCTGATACAGATTCCTCCAATATGGAAAAAGGTATTGGCTCTGCCCAAGCACCAGTATCCCACAGTAACTAATGCCCGTAAGGACAAGGGTACAGTGAGAGTTGGGGACTCCACGCAACTTCAAAACAAAATTACGAAGTTTGAGCCACCAAAGAAAGCACTAGCCAAACCTACAGCTGCCCAACAGGCAACAAACAGAGGTAGGAGTGCAGAATCAAAGCCAGAAGAATCCTTAGCTGAGGAAGCTGGAAAAATAGGACGTTCTCTGGAAAAGGAGGTGGAGGTTCAACTCAGTCCCAAAGAAGCTGAACTGGCGACTCCGTGGTGTGGAGAAGCTGCAGAAAGACCACTTCAAGAGCAGATAACTGTAAGGGCTAGTCCTAACTGCTCTACAACTGTTGCCATACACTTTGTCTAGAAAAAGAGGAGTGCCCGACGCAACAGAATTCTCAAGACCGCGCACGTGATAAAAATACTTTACGTGGAAAAAGTCCTCCTCGAGCGACTGAGGAGTGCTGATCTCAAGCATCTTCGGGAGGAGACAAAAATAAACTGGAGAAAGGGCTCCAATCCCAGCGGGACAGAGGGTTCTCTTCCTCCATCCCCTCTCATTCAAGTCACAGAGATATCTATAATGAGAGTGGAAGGATGGGCTTTGGCCATGGTAAGCCCGAGCTTCCCACAAACAAGGGAGGTATGTAACAGGGGACTTATCCCTGTTCAGTAGTGTGCCTTTAATCCAGCAGTGTGGTGGTTAACCTCTGGTAGTTAATTACTAAACACCACCTGCCTGATTAGATTGTTTACAAAAACCTGTCTGTTCAGACAGGAAGTGACTCTCTCCTTAGCTCTGACTGAGAGCTGACCCTTGGAGCTGATTTCAAGACACAGGGAAAACTACTGCACCTGAAGCTGAACCAGGAAGTGAGATTTTCCCTCCAAGAAACAGATAAGACTTTTTATCTTAAGAGACTGCTTATATCTGCTTATTTCATGTTATATGTTTTGGGGCTGCGAGAACTGCTTGATTAAGGGAGATGTGAATTATTGCATAGTGTTTCACTAGAAATACTCCCAAGTGAATAGAAGCTTTGTTCCCCCCCCGTTTGGATGAATTTCCTGATGAAAAGGAAAAGGCACAATAAAGCCTTATTATAATTTCACATTATAAACGACTCCAAGTGTGTACCTCTGTGAACGTCCGTCTACAGTAACCAAATGTATTTGGTACGTGGAGTGATCAGAAAGCCGTCTCAGAACATCAGTCCTGTACTTTGGGTAGCCTTGAAGAACAAACCCCCCCCCCCCCCCCTTATTCGCTGGACCAACAAGGTTAGAATTAGAAGATAGAGATTTAATAGAATCATATTCCAGGATAAATTGTGATCTTGTTTTTCTCCAAAGTGGGGGTAACAGCTTGTCTGATAAAGGTTTTAATAGATGGATATGCATTAATGAATTAAAGTCACGGTGTTTTTAAATAAACCATTACTTTTTTTTAGATTTCTTTGCAGTTTATAAAAATCAATCATCCAACCAAGTGGCTTAGTAGCAAAAATGGGGACAAGAGATAAGGGGTTTCTGTATCAGAACGAGTGTAACTGCAAAGGTTGTAAGTAAAATCATGCGGTGTCAATGTAGCTTACTTGTGACCTGGGGTATACACCCCATCCCTCCCCCGCCTTATGAGTGTAGGGTCTTTAAAAAAAACAAAACAAAAAAAAAAACAAAGTTTAAGTCCTCTGGCACGAGTGGTAATTGCTTGCTGTTTACCGGTAAGGGTATGAGCCGTATCTGAGTCACCAATAGAGGAACCACCCATCAGCGGTCCCTCGTGTGCTGCCTCGTGCGAAAAGGTTGGTGTCTGGGCTGGTTACCGAAGGCCCATTGATCCTGGAGTCTAACCAGTAATCGGTAAACCCTATGGGGGACATTTATCAAGTGCCGGCACAGGTTATCGCACCCGTTCCGGCGTTTAACTCCCATTAAAGTCCATTATAGATATTAAATCATTTTCAACCTTCAAGATTATTTTTTTTATTAACTCACTAGCTGATATACCCGGCGTTGCCCGGGCGTGGAAGGGCAGGGGGCATGGGGGGCAAAGGGCAGGGAGGGGCGGGGGGGGGCAAGGGGCAGGGAGGGGCGGGGGGGGGGCAAAGGGCAGGGAGGGGCGGGGGGGGGCAAGGGGCAGGGAGGGGCGGGGGGGGGCAAGGGGCAGGGAGGGGCGGGGGGGGGCAAGGGGCAGGGAGGGGCGGGGGGGGGGGCAAAGGGCAGGGCGGGGGGGGGCAAAGGGCAGGGCGGGGGGGGGCAAAGGGCAGGGAGGGGCAGGGGGGGCAAAGGGCAGGGAGGGGCAGGGGGGGCAAAGGGCAGGGAGGGGCAGGGGGGGCAAAGGGCAGGGAGGGGCAGGGGGGGGCAGGGGGGGCAAAGGGCAGGGAGGGGCAGGGGGGCCAAAGGGCAGGGAGGGGCAGGGGGGCCCCAGGGGGAGGGAGGGGCAGGGGGGGCAGGGGGGCCAAAGGGCAGGGAGGGGAAGGGGGGCCAAAGGGCAGGGAGGGGCATGGGGGGCCAAAGGGCAGGGAGGGGCAGGGGGGGCCAAAGGGCAGGGAGGGGGCAGGGGGGGCCAAAGGGCAGGGAGGGGGCAGGGGGGGCCAAAGGGCAGGGAGGGGCAGGGGGGGCCAAAAGGCAGGGAGGGGCGGGAGGGGCCAAAGGGCAGGGAGGGGCAAAGGGAAGGGAGGGGCGGGGGGGTAAAGGGCAGGGAGGGGCAGGGGGGGCAAGGGGCAGGGAGGGGCGGGGGGGGCAAGGGGCAGGGAGGGGCAGGGGGGGCAAGGGGCAGGGAGGGGCGGGGGGGGCAAGGGGCAGGGAGGGGCGGAGGGGGCCAAAGGGCAGGGAGGGGCGGAGGGGGCCAAAGGGCAGGGAGGGGCGGAGGGGGCCAAAGGGCAGGGAGGGGGCGGAGGGGGCCAAAGGGCAGGGAGGGGGCGGAGGGGGCCAAAGGGCAGGGAGGGGCGGAGGGGGCCAAAGGGCAGGGAGGGGGCCAAAGGGCAGGGAGGGGCGGAGGGGGCCAAAGGGCAGGGAGGGGCGGAGGGGGCCAAAGGGCAGGGAGGGGGCGGAGGGGGCCAAAGGGCAGGGAGGGGCGGAGGGGGCCAAAGGGCAGGGAGAAGGCCAAAGGGCAGGGAGGGGCGGAGGGGGCCAAAGGGCAGGGAGGGGCGGAGGGGGCCAAAGGGCAGGGAGGGGGCGGAGGGGGCCAAAGGGCAGGGAGGGGTGGAGGGGGCCAAAGGGCAGGGAGGGGGCCAAAGGGCAGGGAGGGGCGGAAGGGGCCAAAGGGCAGGGAGGGGCGGAGGGGGCCAAAGGGCAGGGAGGGGCGGAGGGGGCCAAAGGGCAGGGAGGAGCGGAGGGGGCCAAAGGGCAGGGAGGGGCGGAGGGGCCAAAGGGCAGGGAGGGGCGGAGGGGCCAAAGGGCAGGGAGGGGCGGGGGGGCCAAAGGGCAGGGAGGGGCGGGGGGGCCAAAGGGCAGGGAGGGGCGGAGGGGGCCAAAGGGCAGGGAGGGGGCCAAAGGGCAGGGAGGGGCGGAGGGGGCCAAAGGGCAGGGAGGGGCGGAGGGGGCCAAAGGGCAGGGAGGGGCGGAGGGGGCCAAAGGGCAGGGAGGGGCGGAGGGGGCCAAAGGGCAGGGAGGGGCGGAGGGGGCCAAAGGGCAGGGAGGGGCGGAGGGGGCCAAAGGGCAGGGAGGGGCGGAGGGGGCCAAAGGGCAGGGAGGGGCGGAGGGGCCAAAGGGCAGGGAGGGGCGGGGGGGCCAAAGGGCAGGGAGGGGCGGGGGGGCCAAAGGGCAGGGAGGGGCGGGGGGGCCAAAGGGCAGGGAGGGGGGGGCAAAGGGCAGGGAGGGGGGGGGCAAAGGGCAGGGAGGGGGGGGGCAAAGGGCAGGGAGGGGGGGGGCAAAGGGCAGGGAGGGGCGGGGCAAAGGGCAGGGAGGGGCGGGGGGGGGGGCAAAGGGCAGGGAGGGGCGGGGGGGGGCAAAGGGCAGGGAGGGGCGGGGGGGGGCAAAGGGCAGGGAGGGGCGGGGGGGGGCAAAGGGCAGGGAGGGGCGGGGGGGGGGCAAAGGGCAGGGAGGGGCGGGGGGGGCAAAGGGCAGGGAGGGGCGGGGGGGCAAAGGGCAGGGAGGGGCGGGGGGGCTAAGGGCAGGGAGGGGCAGGGGGGCTAAGGGCAGGGAGGGGCGGGGGGCTAAGGGCAGGGAGGGGCAAGAAGGCAGGGGGGCAAGAGGGCAGGGGGGCAGGGGGGCAAGAGGGCAGGGAGGGGGGCAAAGGGCAGGGGGGGCAAAGGGCAGGGGGGGCAAGAGGGCAGGGAGGGAGGGGGGCAAGAGGGCAGGGAGGGAGGGGGGCAAAGGGCAGGGGGGGCAAGAGGGCAGGGAGGGAGGGGGGCAAGAGGGCGGGGAGGGGGGCAAGAGGGCAGGGAGGGGGGCAAGAGGGCAGGGAGGGAGGGGGCAAGAGGCCAAAGGGCAGGGGGGCAAAGGGCAGGGTGGCAAAGGGCAGGGGGGGCAAAGGGCAGGGGGAGGGAGGGCAAAGGGCAGGGGGAGGGCAAAGGGCAGGGGGAGTCAGGGACGCGTTAAATAACCCATTCCCCTGAGTGTACTCACCTTGCACACGGCCGCGCTCCTGTTCCTCCGGGCGGGGGGCAAAGGGCAGGGAGGGGCGGGGGGCAAAGGGCAGGGAGGGGCGGGGGGGGCAAAGGGCAGGGAGGGGCGGGGGGGGCAAAGGGCAGGGAGGGGCGGGGGGGGCAAAGGGCAGGGAGGGGCAGGGGGGGGCAAGGGGCAGGGAGGGGCGGGGGGGCAAGGGGCAGGGAGGGGCGGGGGGGCAAGGGGCAGGGAGGGGCGGGGGGGCAAGGGGCAGGGAGGGGCGGGGGGGCAGGGAGGGGCGGGGGGGCAAGGGGCAGGGAGGGGCGGGGGGGCAAAGGGCAGGGAGGGGTGGGGGGAGCAAAGGGCAGGGAGGGGTTGGGGGGGGCAAAGGGCAGGGAGGGGTGGGGGGGGCAAAGGGCAGGGAGGGGCGGGGGGGGCAAAGGGCAGGGAGGGGCGGGGGGGGCAAAGGGCAGGGAGGGGCGGGGGGAGCAAAGGGCAGGGAGGGGCGGGGGGGGGGCAAAGGGCAGGGAGGGGCGGGGGGGCCAAAGGGCAGGGAGGGGCGGGGGGGGCCAAAGGGCAGGGAGGGGCGGGGGGGGCCAAAGGGCAGGGAGGGGCGGGGGGGGCCAAAGGGCAGGGAGGGGCGGGGGGGGGCCAAAGGGCAGGGAGGGGCAAGGGGGGCCAAAGGGCAGGGAGGGGCGGGGGGGCCAAAGGGCAGGGAGGGGCGGGGGGGGCCAAAGGGCAGGGAGGGGCGGGGGGGGCCAAAGGGCAGGGAGGGGCGGGGGGGGCCAAAGGGCAGGGAGGGGCGGGGGGGGCCAAAGGGCAGGGAGGGGCGGGGGGGGCCAAAGGGCAGGGAGGGGCGGGGGGGGCCAAAGGGCAGGGAGGGGCGGGGGGGGCCAAAGGGCAGGGAGGGGCCAAAGGGCAGGGAGGGGCCAAAGGGCAGGGAGGGGCGGGGGGGCCAAAGGGCAGGGAGGGGCGGCCAAAGGGCAGGGAGGGGCGGGGGGGCCAAAGGGCAGGGAGGGGCGGAGGGGCCAAAGGGCAGGGAGGGGCCAAAGGGCAGGGAGGGGCGGGGGGGCCAAAGGGCAGGGAGGGGCGGCCAAAGGGCAGGGAGGGGCGGGGGGGCCAAAGGGCAGGGAGGGGCGGGGGGGGCCAAAGGGCAGGGAGGGGCGGAGGGGCCAAAGGGCAGGGAGGGGCAGGGGGGCCAAAGGGCAGGGAGGGGCAGGGGGGCCAAAGGGCAGGGAAGGGCAGGGGGGCCAAAGGGCAGGGAGGGGCAGGGGGGCCAAAGGGCAGGGAGGGGCAGGGGGGCCAAAGGGCAGGGAAGGGCAGGGGGGGCAAAGGGCAGGGAGGGGCAGAGGGGCCAAAGGGCAGGGAGGGGCGGGGGGCCAAAGGGCAGGGAGGGGCGGGGGGCCAAAGGGCAGGGAGGGGCGGGGGGCCAAAGGGCAGGGGGGGGCGGGGGGCCAAAGGGCAGGGAGGGGCGGGGGGCCAAAAGGCAGGGAGGGGCGGGGGGCCAAAGGGCAGGGAGGGGCGGGGGGGGCAAAGGGCAGGGAGGGGCAGGGGCAAAGGGCAGGGAGGGGCCAAAGGGCAGGGAGGGGTGGGGGGGCCAAATGGCAGGGAGGGGCGGGGGGGCTAAGGGCAGGGAGGGGCGGGGGGGCTAAGGGCAGGGAGGGGCAAGAGGGCAGAGGGGCAAGAGGGCAGGGGGGCAAAGGGCAGGGGGGCAAGAGGGCAGGGAGGGAGGGGGGCAAGAGGGCAGGGAGGGAGGGGGGCAAAGGGCGCGGGGGGCAAGAGGGCAGGGAGGGGAGCAAGAGGGCAGGGAGGGAGGGGGCAAGAGGGCAAAGGGCAGGGGGGCAAAGGGCAGGGTGGCAAAGGGCAGGGGGGGCAAAGGGCAGGGGGAGGGAGGGCAAAGGGCAGGGGGAGTCAGGGACGCGTTAAATAACCCATTCCCCTGCGTGTACTCACCTTGCACACGGCCGCGCTCCTGTTCCTCCGGGTCCCGGCCGCCCTCCTCCTCCACCTCGGGCTCCTCCGTGGCGAGGCTGAGACGCTCCGGTGTGGAGGTGCTGGGCCTCTCGCGGGGAGAGGCGGAGACAGCCGGAGGAGAGGCGGAGACAGCCGGAGGAGAGCCCTCGGGGACGGGGAGCGGCCTGTGTGAGGAGAGAGCCGCGTGCTCTGTGTGTGTGTGTGGGGAGAGGGGGGGGGTGAGCGGGTGGGGGGTAAGGGAGAGCGCCAGGTGAGGGGTGGCCTATGGGTGGTGAGAGTCCCCCGCTGTGTCCCGGGCGCTCGCTCCGCTCCCCCGCTGACTGTAGCGGCGCCGGGGGGGGGGGGTAGGAAAAAGCGCGGGAAAGCGAGAGACCCGGGGAGAGGAGGAGGTGCGCGCGGGTCCCGATGAGCGCCGCGGTGTGTGTGTGTGTGTCCGCCTCAGGCCAATGAGAGGTGTGCGGGGGCGGGCGGACCAAGGGAGCAATCTCATTGGCCTGGCCCAAGGTCCAATGAGATTGCCGCTAGGAACACGGGGAGGGACACAGGGAGACACATACCGACACGGACACATAGGACACTTTCAGAAATATATAGTAGATATGAATCGCATCATTTGAGCTTTTAAACTTCTCATACTTTGTGGGATATATTTGTTATCTGTTTAAATGATTTGTTTCATTATATTGTTTTCTCTAATGCTCACATCCGATGGTTACAGGATGTAGCGAGGCACCGGTGAGAGAGCAGTGAGGCAGCTGCACACAGTGTTTCCTTGAGCATCTTGTAAGGGTATTTATTGTGGGTTTACACTAGTACTTTTGCGAACTTGATGGAGGTCCAAAGCATTGATGTTATTCTAATAAATATATTCAATTTATTAAGTGTCCTGTGAGTGCCTGTTATCCACCGTGACTATATAGATATAGACACAAAAATCTGCGCACACACAAACAGGTATTCCTGCAAAAATAAAGTGCTTTAATGTAGAGTAAAGATCAACATTTCGGTCCACAGGACTGAAACATTGTGTGCCCAGATGTTTTTCCTGTATGCAGAGTTCAGCCGTGTACTTTGAGAACCAAGGCCAGTGTGTACACACACACATACACACACACAAGAGAATATGACAGTACTGCTGGATCCGAAAAATATCACATCTTGTAAGCGGCTTCATGTGCGCGCAGCGTCTGGATACGTTACAATATCCCGTCTGTCACAATGGGGGAATGTCTCTGTTCTTAGGTGTGTCCCAGTGATATGGATTTGGCGGGGGTCAATCTGCTTTTTGGGCAAAATTCCAGACCTCTACAGGGGCTGACTGCACAGAGACACATTGTGCAAGCAGATACGCATCTGTCACGTCTCTGCATCAGTTCCTCTCACTAGGACACTTATGTCCTCCGTGCGGGAAATACAAGGTCTGGTGGAGAAACTCACGCACAGCAGAGACATCTCCGACATCTGAGAAAGAGAGGTAAAGAGACAGCTGTGAAACAGACCGTTCTATTTAATGTGGGCCAGACTCCATGACACCGCTCACGACCTGGAGCTGTGCTGCACAAGACACTGATGTGCGACCGACACGTGGAGTCACACGCCCATGACTTCAGGCGGTAACCAAAAATAGCTAATAAAGAAAGAGCAGCTTCCGCTCAGTTTGTGTGTGTGTGTGCGTGTGCACGCACGGACGCACGGACGCACACACACACACACACAGTCCTTGTTTTACAACGAATAGCTTATCCAACGCTATGCAATGCATACCTATGTTCATTTTTACAACGCCAAAATGGCTTATCCAACGCTCTTGCGACGCTTTGCAAAGTTGTTTATGTGTATATAATATGTATATATATATTATACTATATAATATATTATATTATATATATAATACAGTATATACACTATATAATATGTGTGTGCTGCATATCTTATTGCCCGCGTAAAATAATTTTGTGTATTTTAGCATTAAAAATGCCTTCAGAAACGGAACCTTTAATTTAAATAGCGTTCCTATGGGAAAACGTGTTTCGCTTTACAACGTTTCGCTATCCAACGTCATTTTGAGTAACGCATCGTGTCGGATAACCGAGGACTGTATGTATGTATGTATGTATGTATGTATGTATGTATGCATATATTTTATTTATATATTTCACTGGAAAGAGATGGTTTCCCATCTCCACCAATACATCATATATTTTATTGGTCACAAAAGAAATACTGTTTAAAACCTAATCCAAAATAGCGCTACTTAACAAATATATGCATTTATTTCTTTGTAAAACTTGTTGCTGCTGCTGGAACCTGTTATGGTAGCTAACCCGCTGGAGGTGATATTAGTTCTAACCTAACTTACTCATAAACATAAGAAAATAGTTCCTTATTGCCATGTATGAAATAGTGCTTGTGTATTTACAAAAAAACTGTGGTTGAAAATCCCTAATGGGTGTGCTTACAGTGTGAGTAAAAAGCAGATAACCACTATAGCAAGGGATAACTGAGAAAACTGCAGAGTTAATTAAATAATGCAGGATCTGCAGTATGTGAAAAAAGTGTAGTTAGCAATGATGGAACAATTACTGTGTGTAGGAGGTTTGATAATTACCTCTATATCAAATGTTATGAGATATCTCCTGTGGGGATTACTGGCCTAAAGAAGGGGAGGGGAATACAATATATGTGTTTGTATTTCTAGCAAACTGCAAATGCCGATATATGATAGCGAAGTTGAGGCACATACACTCACAAAGCTAATGCCTCTTTAAATATATTGGATTTGAAGTGTATCCATCCTGAAGCCTATTAGTGACGATTAAGTTGCCATGTATTTTGTTGCAACTATAGTTTCAAGTGAGGCAGGTGTAACGGCGGGGAGCCACGTGTAACGGCGGGGAGCCACGTGAGCAGTTTCTCAATAGCATTTAGTAGATGTTTGAACCGCCCGTAGCATTCTGAATTTATAGTTTATACAAATTAATTATCACCTTGGTGTAATTACACACCTCTAATGGAGATATGATGTGAGTATACGTTGATACAGGTGCACCGACGAGTATTCTAAAACTTGCCTTGGAAAATCTGGGGCTATCACCAACAAGACCCAGGTACATGCTGGGTACATGCTGCAACATTTCAGTGACATTTCTGCAGACAGAATAATGGCCCATTGGATTAACACAGCAGGGGTCCCTGGCAGTCGCATTCAGTTTGAATGGGACTGCCAGGGACCCTCGCTGTTAATCCGATGGGCCATTAGTCTCTGCAGAAATGTCACTGAAATGTTGCAGCATGTACCCAGCATGTACCTGGGTCTTGTTGGTGATTGCCCCAGATTTGTTTTAGAATACTCGTCAGCGTTACAGTAGTATCTGTCTTGTAAGGACAGATCATAATTAGCGACTAGATTGTAGCTAAAAGTTCATACCTCAGGTATAATGAAAGTGGTTGTATACTGAGCTTTTAAGTGATCCAGTATATCCGCCGCTAGTCAGTGCGACGGGATCGCCATGGCTGTTTGGGAACGCCATGGCTGTTTAGACACAGCCTGGTCTCACCACAGCGCACCTAATTGTGCGATTTAGCTCCGAAGTATTAGCCGAATTATGCAAACACCCCAACTAAGAGCTAGTGGATGCTTGTTTAAGCCCACATCTTTGTTAGCAATCCTAATGTAATAAGCAGGAAGAGCAGCAGTATCATAATTATTATAAAAATAGCTGGTTGAGTGAGGTACCTACTCATCCACTCCCAGGTCACCTACTCCCCCCCATTCCCAAGCCACAAACTCACTCACACGCCATTGCAGGGCCCTCAACCATGCCCAGGCCACCTACTCACCCAGTACCAGGCCAGATACTCACCCACTCCCAGGCTACTTACCCACAGCAAGCTGGCTGAGCAGAGCGGGGAGCTCCTCATCCCCCTCCAGGACACGTAGCAGGTTGGAGGACTCCATTCTCTCCAGCGTCACCGCCCAGTACACGTATATCTTCTGGTTGAAGCCCACGTACACCAGGCAAGGGCTGTTCTGACTTCCCCTACAGGCGTAGAGCCCTGCAAGGCACAGCAAGGGGACAGTAGGACAGGTCATTGACGTGGAGTGACCCTTCCCCGGAAAAACACACCGATATATTGTGACACAGTTACTTGGAGAGTCACGATAAGAGTGACAGAGTGCCACTGACCGGCACAGAAGGCGCTGACGTTCTCGTCGACCTGGAAGCGCAGCACCGTTTGGTTGTGATCGATGATGTAAGTTTGTCCGTCCCAGGCGCAGGCAACAACTTCCTCCCGTCCATTACCCTGCAGGGGAGGAGCCATGAGATGGAGCCACGCCCCCTCTAAATTATGGAAGGCGCCATTAGGCTAGAGCCACACCCTCCATGTATACTAATTATTATGAGGAGACATGAGACAAGGAGCCACACCCTCTCTATATTTAGTATGTGTGGGAGGAGCCATACAATGGAGCTACACCCCTTCCTATATCTGTTATGTGGGGAACTATACATTGGGTACGAGAGGAGCCAATTGGGGGACACTCCCCCAGTGGGGTGGGGTTATGAGGTTAGATGATCACATGGTGACACACTAATGTGCATTTATAGAGCCCTTGTCAATATTCCAAGGTCTTTTTTCTCACCGTCACGTCCAGCTTCTCGAGAGCAAACAGCTGATGATCGACCTGAACTGACCACAGAAGCCGGTCTGAGCCCTGCATGAGCTTCAGGGTACCTGGGATAGAGAGAGACAGAAAGTCAGAGAGAGACAGAGAGAGAAACAGAGACTGCACGCACAAACACAGGCAGCAACGCAAGCATGCACACCAACGCAAGCACACAAGCCCACACACACCGACATGACTGCCAGATTCCTTGATTCCTTATGTAAAACAGCCAAATCCCCAATAAAAGGCTGACACTGCTTATTATATATATATATATATATATATATATATATATATATATATATATATATATATATAAACACCACCAGCACTTATTAAACATAACCTTGCCAGCTCACAACATATAAACCAACATATAACCAGAAGTGCCAGCCAATGACCCTAAAGCCAAGTGGGCAAGTAAACCGTGACCAACCAAAGGTTAGCACACCCCACGTCGCAATGCTGAAGGCTTTGCTGCTACCTTCCCATGCCCCATTTAGGGACAAAACATAAGTTTATCTCCCATCACCCCATGCCTACGCTGGCAAGGACACAGCCGCTACCAGTGATGCCATTTTAAATCTACAATGGGCTCCGCACCTCACACAACAGCACTCTCTTGATACCTCCCTACAGCCCAACATTAGAGAGATCCAAGTTAACCTAATTCAAATATACCCCATCACTCTGTAACAGATTCCTGTTGTCACCTTCCAACTTCCTGTGTCGTATTACCAGCTCAGACAGAGGGGCTTCCAGCCACCCTCCATGCAGCCCAGAGCCTCCTCCCTAACCCCATTCCCCTCGGTTTTGTTACTGTGTGTGCCCTGTGATTCATTCATTTTGCAGAGTGATTTCTGGGAGCCGTTGGCCCCTCTGAGCTGCGGAGGTCCCATTACCCCAGAGACCACCAAGTTATAGAGTTTAGACTAGAATGGTTACTGTGGCGGAACTAGCATTGTGTAACTTGTTGTGTGATTTCTGGGAGCCCTGGGACACCGACTTCACAGAGGTCCCTTTGTACCAGAAACCACCATGGTATAAGAGTACATTTGTGATTCTCAGTACGAGTCTGTAATCCCTGGGATTGGGTGGTAGGTACTGCAGGAATAAGAGTGTAACTCTTGAGGTGGGTTCCCCCTAGTGGTCCTTTGTGGGGACGCTACCATCCTAGCAAAGTAAGGCTAAGAATAGCAGTGTGTGTTTTGGGGTACCTTTTTGCCCAAGCCCAAGCAAAAATCCCCAGCGCTCAGAAGGACTGAGGCACTTCCCCGGCGACCCGCTGCTTTGGGTACCGGCGGTCTGGCGCACCGGCGTGATCAGACCTTTCTGTGACGGCCGTCCATCACACCAGCCCACCAACCTTCCTCAAAGAAACCACCAAATTCACCTTTCTACGGCATTTCTCGATCACCATCAAACTCTTAGGATCCCTCCAAAAACCCTCTGCACTATTTCCGACCACACCAATTGGATATCTGAAAATAAAAGCCAAGATCCTGGATAGATCACACCCAAATGCGCTATCGTTTTCAATTGCCCCAAATAATTTCCGCCTGCATGAATTATCAAAACAAAAATGCCCTTTAACTACTCTCCTGATCTCCATAACATCTGGCAGCAAGCGTCTATTCTAAACTAAACCACTTATCCCCCTCACCTAGATTGTCCTCATCCCGAGATTCCTAGCATACGCTCCCTTTTCCACTTACTTTACTGCCCAAAATATGTAAGAATGTCCAACAATCCAAACTGCCGAAACCAGAGCAACTCAGTGAGTAAAGATACCGAGTCTGTAAACAATGACACCGAGTTTGAGACAGGGGAGCCTGGTTCAATTCCCTGTGTCCTTGTGACCTTGGGCAAGTTACTTTATCTCCCTGTGCCTCAGCCACTGAAAAACAGATTGTAACCTCCTCTGGGCAGGGAATGTGTCTAACAATCCTGTGTGCTGCGTACCGTGCGCTGTACTGTAACTGTGACACGCTTTGAGTCCCATTGGGAGAAATGTGCTACATAAAATAAAATTATTTATTCTTGTTAAAAAAAAATAATAAATCAAATACATACCACATACTCATTGCAACAGATTAGGGTGGATATAGATCTGTAACCCTCCTTGCCCAGCTCCTAAGGAGTTTATATCAGTTGACTATATACCGGTACATGGCTCTGCTCAGTCTCTCGTAGCTTGTCAGTGTGCTGGATCCGCGCAGGCTGTCCGGAGATATACTGATGGAATAATGAAGGGCGCCAGGAACTTTTATAGCACAAACAAGAGCTTTATCGTTGAAAATGCTCTCCACATCAAGACAGTCTTTAATATACACACGTAAACTGGTGAACAACCGTCTTTGTACTCTCTAATTCTTCACTAGGTAATCCTTGGCCTCATCCTAGGGAGGTGCTAGTTTCTGTTACTATAATCTTAAGTGGCCATCTTCTGCGTAGCATCAGTAACGGTTTATATGAATTGGGCCGTATCTGAGGTTACCCTTACTATGCTGAACTATGGGATCCCAGTGAGAGGTACTTCCTGCCCCTCAGGCACTGTGTCAGAGACTGTGTGTGGAGTCTCTTCACCAAGAACACTCGCCACAAATCGCCAAACCTTGCAACCAGTTCCCGAACGTTTTGGACAACTGTTTCTATCCGAACCTTCCACTCTAACTTCACCTCTTATATCTAACCTAACATTTCCCCCATCCATAGGCAACGTCAAAATCTCTACAAAATCCCCTCTCCAGATCATTTCTTTCACCTCGCTAGTCAATTGCATTTCTAACAGACTGACACTGCATAAATATGGATCCCTGTGAGCGGACACCGATATCCTT
Source organism: Ascaphus truei (assembly GCF_040206685.1). NCBI lineage: Eukaryota > Metazoa > Chordata > Amphibia > Anura > Ascaphidae > Ascaphus > Ascaphus truei. The sequence continues at coordinate 282,456,521 of NC_134487.1, forward strand.
GGCTCAGGAGCCTCCGTCACTACTACCGGGTCCTTCCTAACCCCCCGTACCTTAACTCTCTGTTCACACTCACAGTCTCTACAGCAGGACTCCAGCTCTCCCAGAAAAGCCTTTATTACCCCCACTTAATTCACCCATATTCATGTGTCTCTGTCCTGCAGCTCCCTACTGGGGAGATGCCGGGCGGCAAATAGAGGTCCAACCAGCGCCGGTCAGGGTACCCCCATAGAACAGTGAGAGAGAGGCAGCAGCTGGGGAGCAGCAACCTGGGAGAGCCACATGTAGGTGCAGGAAGAACCGCGTGCAGCTCGGTAGCCGCAGGTTGCCGACCTCTGCCCCATATACATCATACTCACAATCCAGGGCATCGACTCTTCTGTAAGGCGTCACCACCCTCCTGCTGCGTTGTCCTGCAGTTCCAGACATCCCTGGCTCTGCCTTTAACCTTCTGACTGCACTTCATCATCATGAGCATCCACTCCTCTAGTGCACCTCCATGCTTTTTTGTGGGTCCCAGCCACCATAGGCCACTCGCGCACCCACTTTCCCTCTCTACACTGCCACTCCTGTGGACTGCACGCCTCCTCGGCTGCAGCCTACTTCCGGTCTGGTCCCACACCCCTCACCTGCTCTCACACTGGCCTCCAATGTTGGAGCCAGCCCGTGCCAGGCTTGCTGCTCATCTTCGTTACAACGGCCGGCCCATGTGGCTGCGGACCACTTTGGATGCAGCCCGTCCCAGGCCTTCCACTCCCTGTAGGCCTAACCATCTGGCAGTGCTTCATTTCCAGAAGGCACGCTCGATGCTCTTCATCACTTTGCACTCCTCTGCTGCTCCCCTCAGGTACACCGCCGACGCCGCTCATTCTCTGCTCACTGTCGTCCGTGCAGATGCCCAGGAGCCGACCCGTGGAGGGCCTGTGGCTCTTCTCACTGAGTGATCTGGACAGGCCTCTTCTCCAACCCGTCTGCTGGCAGCCTCCGACGGGTCAGGATAGTGTCCACTCTAGGGCTTGTCCTAAACAGGTACCTCGAACTACAGGGCCTTTTAGGCCCTAATCCAGCATCCTCCTCCACAGCTCCCTGCTCCCGAACCTCTCCAGAATCCCCTTCCTCCTCCCTAACTTGCCCCCCAAGTGAAACCCCACCATCCCTGAAAGCACGCACCGACACCCGAAAGCACAAACACGTGGTGACAAGTACGCACACACCAACACATGTAGACAGTCATACACACACACGCCAACCGTACCCCTTAATCACCTATATCTCCAGAAACACTCAGATCTGCAGTGATACATGAATAAGGCACAAAATGTCATGATTACAGCTGTGTCTGTACTTACCGTCCAGCGTGCAGAGTGCAAACAGGCCGGCCTCACTGCTCCCACCGCCAGGCCCTGCAGAGAGGAGACAAGAGCAGACTGCTCAGAGGTGCGATACTCTGCAGATGTGCCAGGTTAGGGGTGTGATGATCTGCAGCATTTCTAATAAAAAAATGTGATACCCTGCAGGTCTCAGGTAAGAAATGGGATGTTCTGCAATCACAGAGGATGGAGGTGCAATGCTCTGAATGTGTCAGAATTCTGCCGGTCTCTGATTGCAGGAGCAATGCTCTGCCGGCCTCTGATTACAGCAGTATTTTCCAACAGGGGTTCCCATTTTAAAAGTGTATCAAATACAGAAGAATTTGCAACACATCTGATCTCAGACGCGCTATTAGAGAGGTTCGGGGTTCTTTACAATGCATGTGATCACAGACGCTATTAGAGGGGTTTGGGGTTCCTTACAATGCATCTGATCTCAGGCGCGCTATTAGAGAGGGTTGGGGTTCCTTACAATGCATCTGATCTCAGACGCGCTATTAGAGAGGGTTGGGGTTCCTTACAATGTATCTGATCTCAGGCGCGCTATTAGAGAGGGTTGGGGTTCCTTACAATGTATCTGATCTCAGAAGCGCTATTAGAGAGGGTCGGGGTTCCTTACAATGTATCTGATCTCAGACGCGCTATTAGAGAGGGTTGGGGTTCCTTACAATGTATCTGATCTCAGAAGCGCTATTAGAGAGGGTCGGAACTCCGCAGAATTTCACAATATTATTATTATATTGTGACAGGTCAGGGGTCATGTCTGGGAGTCCCCAGAGATGAGCAACAGATTCTCACAGAGCTGAATATATATATAATATTCCTGTCTCACGGGGACCAGCACAGTCACGTTCCAGCTCCCGTGTGTCACAGTCAGACTCCAGCTCCAGTATCCACGTGTGGGAGGGGGGAGGGAAATCTCCATGTTTGGTAGTTACTGCCAATCACCTCTAGGACCCTCCATCACACTCACCCTGCCCGATGCTGCCAATGAGGTGAGTAGAAACATTCTTATTGTGAATCCGACCAGACGTTTGGTGAAGGATCACATCCCGAGCAGGGAGGTCCCTGCGAAGCGAGAGAGAGGAAGAAACATCACAATTCAGATCTGTTAATCATTCTGTTACACAAGTTACATCGCCCAGCACATCACTTACTTCTCAATGTTTGCTGTATACGGCAGGTACGCGACGCCATCATGTGTGACACCATTATACTGCAATCGCGTGTGCAACGCCGTTATACCACATTTGTGATACCGTTATACTGCACTCGTGTGTGCGACACCATTACACCACACTCACGAATGCGTAAACAACGCCGTTACATCGCACACGCGTGTACGCAGGAACTATTTTTTAGATGGGGGTGCTGTACATGCAAATCGGTGTGAAGGAAGAGCATGCTGGCTCTGAGGGGTCCCGGGTAAAGCTTAAGCAAGAGAAGCAGCGGCCCTCTCCTGGACTTCCAGCAATAGAGGTTTATTCACATACCGACTTTTCGGTCCCAGCTTGTGGACCTGTCTCAAGAAAGCTGGGACCGAAACGTCTGTCTGTGAATAAACAACTATTATTGGAAGTCCGTGAGTGCCGCTTCTTTTCTTAGCAAATCAGTGACATACATAACAATGTCAAAATGTCTAAACACACGGGGGCTGCAGCACCCCCTGCACCTTTAGTTCCTGCAAAACAGCATCACCCACATGCGCAGTATAAGGCTACACTTATAGTGCCGGCGACGTCAAGCTGCGGTCGCTGGAAAAATCAAATTGAGATGACTTCCAGCGACCGCCACCAAGCCGTCACTTACTATAAGCGCACGCGACGGCGGCAATGCATTTGTTTTTGACGCAACGTCACTATGCTGCGCTTATACTGCCGGCAACGCGACCGATGACGTCACCCGTCGCCATTGCGATAGTTGTAATTTAAGTTTAGGCGACGTCGCTGGCTACAAGGCCAGTGATGTCAGAAAGGGGGAGGGCAGAGGGACGGAGAAGCTCTCTGATTGGCCACGAGGGGAGACCGTCGATGCAAAAATAAAATAACAGTGACTACCAGATTTTTGGTAGCGCTTTCGTTTGGTCGCGCCGTCGCGGGCACTATAAGACACGACAATGGCGACAATGCATTTGTTTTGACGCGACTTTGCGTCGCTGGCACTATAAGCACAGCCTTATAGTGATGTGCACGTGCAGTATAACAGCGTCGCCCAAATGCGAACGCTCAGAATAACCGCTTCATACGCGCAGTATAAGAGCGTCGCACACATGAAATATAACAGCGTCGTACAGAGACGCATGTGCAGTATAAGAGCGTCACACACATGAAATATAACAGCGTCGCACAGAGACGCATGTGCAGTATAAGAGCGTCGCACACACACGTGCAATAGCGTGTACAGGCTCAGCAAGACTGCAAATCACAAATGTATCAGCACCGCCTGGTGTCTGTCTGTGGAACTGCAGACTGAGCAATGCGAGTAGCACTGCTGAGAGGCAGAGAGGTGAGGTGGCATCACATCACCGAGAGGAGTTATACGGGACCCCTCCCCTGTTCCCCTCCAGAATGATTTACCTCTCCACAGGCCCACTAGCATCAACCTATAATGTTCTTTTTGGTAACCAGGCGGTTCATGCTCCTCCTCTCCATCCCTGGTCCCTGTAGCGTCTCGCCTCTCTCTCATCTGGACTCTGTAGCTCCCCCCGTTGCCTCTGTACCCCCCCCCACCTCACCTATCGGCAGCTCCTGCTCCCTCGGGCCCTGGGACGGGCTCCTCACCCCACGTGCAGCGTAGTACTGCGTATCCGCAGCCTGGCTGCGATACCATCAGCTCAGGGGAGCCGTCCGGACCGGGATTTACTGAGAGACTGTCCACCTGCGTGAAAGGGGCGAGCAGGCACATGACTGGTCAGTGGAGGGTAGGGGGGGGTGTCACACAGTAAGAAATGATGAGTATGATGTAGTGATAAGTAAAATACAGCCTTTTCCTTGGGTTCGTTGTGTGATGAGTTTGGGAGGGGGATGGGGGGTCTGGTTTGGCATGTCATGATCGCAGGGGTCCTCACTATGCAGAAACGTGGCATATCAAAGAAGATGGAGACCCATCACAGCCTTCAAAGAAAATACACCCTCCCACCCTACCTACACAAAGCAGAGACAAGACCTAGTGCCAGGTACAGAATAAGCGCCCATGGCCTGGAAATAGAAACAGGCAGACACAGACAGAACTGGAAGCCCCGGGAGAGGAGACGGTGCCAGCGATGTGAGCTAGGAGAGATGTGGAATCCCCGGGAGAGGAGACAGTGCCAGCGATGTGAGCTAGGAGGGGTGTGTGAGAGACACAGGCAGAACTGGAAACCCCGGGAGATGAGACTATGCCAGCGATGTGAGCTAGGAGAGGTGTGTGAGAGACACAGGCAGACACAGACAGAACTGGAAGCCCCGGGAGATGAGACTGTGCCAGCGATGTGAGCTAGGAGAGGTAGAAGATGAAACACACTTCCTGCTGCGTTGCACACAATAATCTGATGTGAGGAGTGCCCACCTGGAGAAACTCCCAGCTCTTACCCTGAACTTTAATATACATGTAGCCATGCCATCTGTGGCTACTATTGATGAACAAGAGACCACAAAGTCCCCACTAGTGCTCAAAAACCACTAACAGCATATACATTCATATAGTATCAGATGCTGTTTAAACCAGAGCAAGATAGTCATAAATTGCATGTGAGTACATAGGTGGCAGTGCAGATCTTGATGGTGATATCAATCCAATAGTAAATCTCAATTCATATGCTCAGCACACATTGATAATCAGTTTCAGTCCTGTTGGCAATATTAGCTCAATGATACAGTCCAAGAGATCAATTAATAAAGCAATGATGACAGTAGAAACATACTCACTGAGTGTGACCATCAGTATAGGCTCCAGGGCGCGTGCCTCTCCTGCAGCAGTGTAAGACACAAGAGGTTCCTAGCTGATCCAGCTGGATCAACTAGGAACCTCTTGGATCTGTGGCTACTAGTTTGCTTCCCTCCTGGCAGTAAGTCCTGGTAGAATCAGGCTGCCAGATATCGGGTTTTCCCTCTCCTTGGTGCTGCACTTGAGTGACAGCGGAAGGTGGTGACATCAGGCCTGGGCATGACTAATCATGAGACAGACCTGGTGCCCTCCTCCTGGTCATACTTAAGGGCAAGTACTGCACAAATTTAGCAGTGCCTTTCCCCACTTGAGGAAGGCAGGTCACACATTTGAGAGGCCGAGTATTGGGCCTTTTTCAGTCCTCTTCCCTCCGGGGGGAGAGTGAGTATAGACCATACCGCTGCCTCTGCTAGGTAGGCAGGGAAGAGCTAGGACGGCTGCGGGTGCCTTCGGCCTGTAGTGATGGTCCAGGGACCATCATTCAGTGGTAGCTGAGAAGTACTGCACCGGACAGAAGCCTGCTTGTTACTGTACTGTCCAAAAAGTAGTTTGTGTGGCGCACAGCAACGAAGAACAGGTCTTGTGGCAATAAAAAATATTTATTAAAGCTGCATTAAAAAAAAAAAAAAAAAAAACGGTGGAGGGTGCAACACTCCTACGCGTTTCGTTCTTCAACGCACTTTATCAAGGAGTTACCCGACACTACAAACTATTTAAACAGTAGCTGATGCCGATATTCGCGCCAAAACCGGTGACGTCATGTCCCACAATGCCTCGCACCCGGGGATGATCAATCGCGCAATGCACACGTGAGCAGAGAACAAGCCGTGCAGTGAACGCAGCCTGTCAGAACGTTCGGCGGCAGTCGGGCACCTACCAACAGGAGACCGACGCCACCGACATCATGCAGCCCGAGCCCCCGCGCATACTCCCCCCCACATACACACTGCGCATGCTAAAGAGATATGTGGGGTATGAACCCCAGAAGCCTGTTCCTGTGTCCCCACTACCATCGGCGGACGACTCAGCCCTCCTGTTACCAGCAGGTATCATACACCACACGATCCGTAATGGCCACAACTCCCACCGGGTGGGGGAAACACCGTTACATAGAAGAGAACCAAAAAATAGCGATCCTCCAAGGAGAAGACATCTACTTATAGCCCACATCCGTGTGTGTAACTGTTACCCATGTACTATGTAACAATTATACCCCCCCCCCCCCCTGTTATTTATGCTTTGGCAATACTGAAATGTTTTTTGTATCATACCAATAAAGCTTATTTGATTTGAATTACAATAGCCCAGCATCTCTGCCTGTGGGACCCTGGGAGTCCGTGGAGCTCTCCTGGGGCTCACTGGGAAGTATTGGGAACGGCGGATATATTGCTGATTTACTCTTCAAGATCCAAAACATTTGATTTCTTGCAACAGCAAAAGAAAGTATTCACCCAATAACTCGGGAATGTTATTAACGGATAAATTACAGAGAGTTGGTAGAATATTTAACGACACGTTCGTTATGGTGGGTAAAAAAGTGACAAAAAAAAACTCCACAGCACAGTATACATAGGGTTGCCAGGTGTCCCGTATTGAACCGGACTGGCATGTATTTGGACACTCTGTCCAGTAAAAATGAGGTAATTCTGGACATGTGTGTGTCCGGTATTATCTCTCTGGACATAGTGACCTGACCAGCTTCGGGAGCCCAGGATTTCCCTGGGCAGGGATGCTGTTAGGCATTTGGGCAGCTTCCTCCAACCTAATTTACTGCTGCTGGGTAATGCAGCCAATCAGGAGGAAGTGTCAGGAGCCTGGGGGTGGGGCTAAGGAGAGGAGGAAACAACATGGAGCGGAGAGAGGTGAAAGGGGTGTGTCTTGAGCGCGTCGCACCTTTCACCATTGTGTCCAGTATTTTTGGAGAAGCCGCCTGGCAACCCTAAGTATACAGCAAATAAAAATATCACTTGTGTTCACATTCAAGTCCCAGACACGACCTGCTTTAGAATATTTACAGAATATGAAGACCTCACAGGGCGGGTGTATTTTCCATGGGCCCAGGTCCCACAGAGTAACATTACATTCTGAGGTGGGTCCACAGTTCTGAAAAGGCCGAAATTCCCTGAACTATAGAAGCATCAGTGTACAATAGAAGTGGACATTCTGCCACGGCAGGTATTACATCGGATCAATCCACGTGTGACCGAGGACAGTCAACAGGGTATGAGGATAACAAGCAATATTAGCGAGTGTGCACAAGTACATAACTGTGTATGTCAGTCTCTCTGCCAAGGGTGCCACGGCCACAGGTAAAATCTCCACTGGCTGCTCAGAAGCCACCGCTTGTGTTGCCTGGAGGCTGTGATCCGCCTCCCTCCTCTGTGACTCTCAGCCTGGCGCAGAGGAGAAGCGTCTGCATCCCCAGACAGCGTGGAACGCGCACGCTGAGCAGCTGACGTGTGTGGTGTGTGGAAAGGTGGGAGGGGAGGAGTGAGGGCTTTCTGTGGGAGGGGGGGAAGGTTAGTACTTTGTGTGAGAGAAGGTATGTGGTGCAGGTAAGAGAAGGGGAACAATGTGGGGTTTATGAGGAGGAGAGAGGGTAAGTGTGCTGTGCTGTGCATGATGGGTGGGAGTGACGAGTGTGTATGAAGAAGGTGGGTGAGTGTGGAGGGTGTGCGCTTGTGAAAAAAAGGGAGTGTGTTGCGTGTAAGCGAGGAGAAGATGGGTGGGGGAGCGAGGTCTGAAGATCAAGGGTGCCCTGAGATTTTAAAGACCCTTCAGGGGCACCCCTCCTCCAAAAGAACCACTGCTGTATGCATTTATATATGTATATATGTTCATACACTCTCAGGTCGGTTTAAGTCCCTTTGATCTTTACCTGTCCCTCCAGCAGCCATTTCTTCAGTGGCACCAGCTGCCCACATGTCAGATCAGCATCCGGGGGGCACTCCCAGCGAAACGCCCGCACCACGCGGTCTGTGTACCCCAGAACCAACTCACAGCGGCCGTCCCCATCTGCGAGAGAGTGTTACCCCCAATGCCGGTCAGCGTAAAACCCTCACCTCAGGATCAGTTCCTCCTCCCAGGATAAGCCACTCCCCATTTCCAAGATAAGCCCCTCCTCCAACAAGAAGCCTCTCCCTTCAGCATAAACCTTGCCCCCCAATAATAGCCCCTTTATTGAGTATAACCTCCCACACTCTCAATATAAGCCCCTCCCCTAGAAGGACAAGATCTTTCTTTTCAATAGTTAGAAGCCCCCCCCTCCATATAGGCCCCTCCCATTAAGTAAATCCTCTCCCACCGATGTCGCTGATCAGTACAAGCTTGGTATTGGCTGGGAGATGTTGCGTGTAGGTGGCTCCTGGCTCCTCCCCCTGCGCAGGGTCCCAATGAGCGTCAGGTTTGGAACTCAGATCAAAGAGATGAAACCAGCCCTCAGCACTGACAGCAACCACGAAATTCTGTAAGGGAGAGGGGGATGGGTCTGGGGCACAGGGGGATGGGTCTGGGGCACAGGGGGATGGGTCTGGGGCACAGAGCAATAGTCAGAGGGGTTCACTAGTAAAACTGTGCTCCCTGTGGGTGCCCACATCACGAACAGGTCACCTACCTTCCCTTTATTGCACACATCTCCCACACCAACGCAGGTCAGCTGGGTAGATTAAAAAATGAAAAAAACACGGAGTCAGTACATACACCCCACACCTAGAGCAGGGTTGGGCCATACACACCCCAGACCGGGTTCAGGCCATACTCACACCCCACACCCAGAGCAGGCCATGCAGACACCCCACACCCAGAGGGGTTCAGGACATACAGACACCCCACACCCAGAGCAGAGTTAGGACATACAGACATTCACAGAGGGGTCTGGTCATACAGACACCCCACACCCAGAAAGTGGTCTGACAATACAGACACCCCACACCCAGAGCAGAGTTAGGACATACAGACACCCAGAGTGGGGGTAGGACATGCAGAGAGCCCACACCCAGAGCAGAGTGAGGCCATGCAGACAGCCCAGAGCAGAGGGAGGCCATGCAGAGAGCCCACACCCAGAGCAGAGTGAGGCCATGCAGACAGCCCAGAGCAGAGCGAGGCCATGCAGACAGCCCACGCCCAGAGCAGAGCGAGGCCATGCAGACAGCCCACGCCCAGAGCAGAGCGAGGCCATGCAGACAGCCCACGCCCAGAGCAGAGCGCGGCCATGCAGACAGCCCACGCCCAGAGCAGAGCGCGGCCATGCAGACAGCCCACGCCCAGAGCAGAGCGAGGCCATGCAGACAGCCCACGCCCAGAGCAGAGCGAGGCCATGCAGACAGCCCAGAGCAGAGCGAGGCCATGCAGACAGCCCACGCCCAGAGCAGAGCGAGGCCATGCAGACAGCCCACGCCCAGAGCAGAGCGAGGCCATGCAGACAGCCCACGCCCAGAGCAGAGCGAGGCCATGCAGACAGCCCACGCCCAGAGCAGAGCGAGGCCATGCAGACAGCCCACGCCCAGAGCAGAGCGAGGCCATGCAGACAGCCCACGCCCAGAGCAGAGCGAGGCCATGCAGACAGCCCACGCCCAGAGCAGAGCGAGGCCATGCAGACAGCCCACGCCCAGAGCAGAGCGAGGCCATGCAGACAGCCCACGCCCAGAGCAGAGCGAGGCTATGCAGACAGCCCACGCCCAGAGCAGAGTGAGGCCATGCAGACAGCCCAGAGCAGAGTGAGGCCATGCAGAAAGCCCAGAGCAGAGTGAGGCCATGCAGACAGCCCAGAGCAGAGTGAGGCCATGCAGACAGCCCAGAGCAGAGCGAGGCCATGCAGACAGTCCACGCCCAGAGCAGAGGGAGGCCATGCAGACAGCCCACGCTCAGAGCAGAGCGAGGCCATGCGGACAGCCCACGCCCAGAGCAGAGCGAGGCCATGCAGACAGCCCACGCCCAGAGCAGAGTGAGGCCATGCAGACAGCCCACGCCCAGAGCAGAGCAGAGCAGAGCGAGGCCATGCAGACAGCCCACGCCCAGAGCAGAGCGAGGCCATGCAGACAGCCCACGCCCAGAGCAGAGCAGAGCAGAGCGAGGCCATGCAGACAGCCCACGCCCAGAGCAGAGCGAGGCCATGCAGACAGCCCACGCCCAGAGCAGAGTGAGGCAATGCAGACAGCCCACGCATAGAGCAGAGTGAGGCCATGCAGACAGCCCACGCCCAGAGCAAAGTGAGGCCATGCAGACAGCCCACGCCCAGAGCAGAGTGAGGCCATGCAGACAGCCCACGCCCAGAGCAGAGTGAGGCCATGCAGACAGCCCACGCCCAGAACGGGGTTAGGTTAGGACATAGACACGCCACACCCAGAGTAGTCAGGCCATACAGACACCGCACACCCACAGCAGTCATGCCAAACACCCCACACCAGGGTCAGCCAATACAGACACCCCACCACTCAGGACGGGGTAAGACCAGGGCAGAACAGAACACACACAGACAGAAAGTGCAAGGTAAAGGAAAATGCCCTATGCTCCAATGTTCCAATGCTCTACGTTCCAATGCTCTACGTGTGGTGACACAACGTTGTGTGTTTATGTGGCTCTGCGTGTGGTGACGCAGTATCAAAGTGACTGTGTGCCCCTTCCTCCTGCGAGAGTGTGGGAGACCCCGTACTCACCATGCCGGAGCAGCAGCGGGTCAGCCAGGGCTTGCTCTGATCGTTCTTATAGATGTGCAGCTTCCCACTCGTGTCCCCCAGAACCAGCTCATTCAGCTGCGGGCAGAAGAGAAGGCCCAGACTCTCAGACACTGTATCCCTTGGCACAGCTCTCCAACTGGCAGATTCTGCAACCTTAGGCTGCGCCTATATTGCCCGCGACGTGTGACATCACCCGTCGCCGCTAGCGAAAGTTTTGCGGCGGCGCGGGTGACCAGGGCATTGATTGGTTCAGGGGCTGTCACATGAGGCGACACCCCCTTAAAAATCAAATATTCCCGGCTTCCGCAAATCGCTTTGCCACGTCGCTTTGTCGCCGTCGCGCTTACTATAAGCGCACACGGCAGCAACAATGCATTTCTTTTCGGGCGACGTGGCGTCGCCGGCACTATAAGCGCGCTCGTAGGCCGAGTTTATAGTGGCAGCGACGGCACGCGCGGCGCAAACAACAAACCTCTTCTCATAAAGGCCACCCATAGAGAACAAGGAATTTTGTCTTTGCCGCGCGACGGCCGGGTCACGTGCTCGGTTCAGCCAATGAGGGCGAATCGCTCACTTGACGTCACTGCCACGCTTTGGACCGCAGTGTAGGTTTCGCCCGAGCGGAAGGTGCGCGTGACCATTATAAACACGGCCTTACTGTCTGACGCTGCACTCTTGACATTGTACCAAGACTGTCTGACGCTGTTTCCCCCCACTGTCTGGTGCTGCACCCCAATATATAATTAGGCATAATATGAACCCCCAGTCACCGCCCCGGGTTACCGAGTCATTGTCAGCATCCCCCAGACACAGTGCGGGGGGGAAGAGGGAGCCGCTGAACTCTAGAACTGCACGCTGCACGTAACTGAGGGAGCGCATGGTGACTGCGCAGGAGGAGGAGCTACAGACTGCCTGTGCACAGGGGGTGGGGATACAGACTGACTATACTCAAGGGGAGGGGATACAGACTGACTGTGCACAGGGGGAAGGGATAGACTGACTATACACAGGGGGTGGGGATACAGACTGACTATACTCAAGGGGAGGGGATACAGACTGACTATACTCAAGGGGAGGGGATACAGACTGACTGGGGTGCAGGGGTTGGGATACAGACTGACTGTGCACAGGGGGAGGGGATAGACTGACTGTGCACAGGGGGTGGGGATACAGACTGACTATACTCAAGGGGAGGGGATACAGACTGACTGGGGTGCAGGGGTTGGGATACAGACTGACTGTGCACAGGGGGAGGGGATAGACTGACTGTGCACAGGGGGTGGGGATACAGACTGACTATACTCAAGGGGAGGGGATACAGACTGACTGGGGTGCAGGGGTTGGGATACAGACTGACTGTGCACAGGGGGTGGGGATACAGACTGACTATACTCAAGGGGAGGGGATACAGACTGACTGGGGTGCAGGGGTTGGGATACAGACTGACTGTGCACAGAGGGAGGGGATAGACTGACTGTGCACAGGGGGTGGGGATACAGACTGACTATACTCAAGGGGAGGGGATACAGACTGACTGGGTGCAGGGACTGACTGACGGCGCTGGAGGAGGGGCTACAGACTGACTTGGCGCTGGAGGAGGGGCTACAGACTGACTTGGCGCTGGAGGAGGGGCTACAGACAGACTGTGCACAGCCTCTCTGCACACAGCTCCTAGCTCCAGCAAAAACGTCAGGCTCACGTCCGTGACGTCATATTAAAGCGTCATATGGGCGTTGCCTCGAGATGGGCGCTTGTGAGAAAGCAGTAGAATCACGTGACCATGTCTGGTGGTGGCCATGTTGTGGTTGGCGTCCGGGGACAGGAGGGCGGAACGGAGATCGGAGCACGTGACTGAAATATATAAATGATATAAGATGGGTTGAGCCTGTATATGTTAGACCCAGTCCCTCTCATATAGTCTATATATAGGAGTCACATATACATAAGGGGTGCCACCTGTGTATATTAGGGTCAGATATATTCGGCAAACGCCTCAGATCCTTTCCCCAAAGAGTTGATAATCCAATTCTTTTGTTTTTGAATCATTCATTTTATTTGTTTAAATATAAATACTTACAGAACCCACAATTATTCCTCTGTCCTTGTAATACGGTTATCCTGGTCAAATAAACATGGATTTATTACAACAGGTGCAGCTGTGCAGGTTATTAAACAGGCAGTTGAATAAATTGGTGTCTTTTTCAGCCTAACCCTAATATGCCAGCCTAACCCTTACCTTAATATACCAATTTCCCAACCCTAACATACAACCCTAATATGTCAGCCTAACCCTAATATACCTGCCTAACCCTTACACTAAACCTGTCAGACTAACTAGGGTTGCCAGGAGGCTTCTTCAAAAATACCGGACACAATAGTGAAAGGTGCGACCAGCTCAAGACACACACACACACACACACACACACACACACACATATGCTTGAGACATACACACCTCTCTCTGCTCCATGCTGTTTCCTCCTCTCCTTGGCCCCATCCCCAGGTTCCTGACATCTCCTGATTGGCTGCAATACCCAGCAGCCAATCAGGATGGAGGAAGCTGCCAGGATGGAGGAACAACCTTCCTCTGTCCCTGCTCAGGGAAATCCCACGACCCCCCAAGCCGGTCAGATCACTATGTCCAGAGAGGTAATATCGGTATACACATAGATGTCCAGTATTACCTCTCATTTTTTACTGGACAGTGTCCAAATACAGGACATTCCGGTTCAATACTGGACACCTGGCAACACTAACACTAACCCTAATGTTACCCCCTTCCTAAAGGGTTACTAGCACTAGTCTATGCTGGGCCCCACCCTAGTTGCGATGGGGATCCATACGTCACGTAGGGGTATTTAAGGAGGAGGGACTATTCTGGAAGGTTAGGTTCCCCGGAGGTCTCGGGGAGTGTAGATAAGTAATGTTAGTAAAATAATAGCATAGACCAAGCCACCCACCCCCGTTTATTATGTTGTAGATATGGACAGTACCCCTTAAGTAAAGAGCCCCTAAAGACGTAATTGAGTCCTATACAGTTTAGTAAAAGGAATATGGCACGCCATAAAGTGCCTCAGGAAAGAGGAAGCGGGTGGTTGCTGAAAAGCTCTAACCGTGGATCAGCGTTAACGTTCCCCATCAGTCTGTGTGTAAGTGGCAGTTCCCAAAAACAGAGCAATGTACTGGTTTAAGCAACAGGAGACCCATCAGAATTTCCCGTAGGGGCCCCGAATAGTAAGATTGCTACTTAAAGGGTTCCAGAGAGACAAGGGGGACCGGGTCCTACAACTATCTAAGCAACTAAGGTAGTGGGTGAGGGATATTATCCCAATAATCAGGGCTCAGCAGTCCTGGGAGTATATATGCGTACTCAGAGTAATGATAGTATGTAACCAAGGTACTAGAGCATGTAGAAGTGCTATAGGAGACTCAATGTAATGATATAAATATAGGAGTGTACTAGTTACGCTGGACGGCTAACACAGATCTCTATATAAACCATAAAGGTCCTGTATAAACCCCCAGCAAACGAAGAGTACATACCATATCAAACAATAATGTGAGGAACTCCCTTGAAGCACAGCTCTGTCCTTGATGAGTGGGTGCGTCACGCCAAAGGGAGACTGATTATAGTGAAATTAAATAAGCCTTTTATTGCGCCTTTTCCTTAACATCAGGAAACCATCCAAACAAGAGGTAAACAAAGCTTCTATTCACTTGGAAGTATTTCTAGTGAAATACTATGCAGTTCACAACTCCCTTAGATAAGCATGTCTCCCAGCCCCAACCACATAGCATGAAATGAACAGATATAAAAAGTCTTGTAAATAAAAGTCTTATCTGTTCCTTGTGGTTTGGAGGGTAAATCTTCTCTGTCCCTGGTTGCTACCTTTTCTTCAGGGTTTGTCAGCATTCAGGTTTAGAAGTTTCCCCTGTGTCTTGAAAGCAGCTCTGCTGTTTCTTCTGGCAGGGCTCAAGACAAGTGTCTCAAAGTTCAGCTCAGGTGTGAGCTAAGGAGTCTCACTTCCTATCTCAAAAGACAGGCTTTTCTAAGCAATCTAATCAGGCAGGTGGTGTTTGTTAATTGACTACCAGCAGTTAACCACCACACTGCTGGATTAGAGGCACATTACCTGAACAGGGATAACTCCCCTCTTACAGTCCCAAATACCATTGTTACAGTCTTGTCAGTGTTTAAAAACAGTTTGGGAAATCCAATTTTCAAGTCTCAAAAAGTCAGGTTGAAGTACGTGTTCAAGGTCGGAGAGGCTAGGGCTGTGTGCATATAAGATTGTGTCATCTGCATACATGTATATTGAAGCTCCCTTACAAGCTGTGGGAAGATCATTGATGAACACTGAGAAGAGTAGGGGCCCCAGAACAGAGCCTTGCGGGACACCGCAGGTGATATCCAGGGGGTTGGAGTTAGTTCCTGAGATAGACACATGTTGGGATCTACCTAATAGGTAGGAATGAACCCAATTTAAAGCATGCTTCCCTATTCCAAAGCACTGGAGTTTGTTTAGCAAGATAACATGATCAACAGTATCAAAAGGCTTTGTAAAATCTAGGGATATTGCACCAGTAAGTTGTCCCAGTTCCATTCCACACTGGATCTCATTGCAAACTTTTAGCGGGGTAGTTACCATGGAGTGTTTGAGGTGAAAGCCAGATTGGAAATGGCCAGGGAAATTTGTCTTGTTATAGTAATCGCTTAATTGGTAGTGAACACATTTTTCCATGACTTTGGATAGTATTTGGAGAAGAGAGATTGGCCTGTAGTTTTAGACAGTATTTTTGTCCCCACTTTTGAAGATTGGGATAACTCTGGCAGTGTTCCAGGTCTTATGGATATTTCCTGCAGACAGAATAGACTTGATTAGGGAAGCAAAGCGGTTTGGCAATGGCTGGGGAACCAAGTCGTAGGATTGCTGTAGGTCAGGTCCACATTGGCTGCTTAGTTTTAATTTGAGGAGCACTTGTGTAATCTGTTCAGATACTGGGACAAATTGAAAATTGTGGGTAGTTGGGAGAGGCTGGGGCTGTAGGGGTACTCTCAGAATGAGGTTCATGTTTGTGGTTCAGGTTGCGTTTCGCTAATAAGTTAGTAACACACCCCACAAAGTATTCATTGAATGCATTTGCAATGTGAGTGGGATCTGTCAGAGTAATATCCTCCTTAATGATATTACATGGTGGTTGATGGCTAGAAGGCTGGAATATACTTTAGATAGCCTTCCAGATGTCAGCTGGATTTGATGTGTTCTGGTGTAGATTGTCAGAGTAATATTGTGCTTTTGCGTGCCTTGTTTGCCTTGTGCACATATTCTGCAGGCATCTGTTGTTATTAAGATCCTTGTTAGTGCCAGTTACTTTGTAGCTTTTCAACAACCCATCCCTAAGATGGTAGAGCGATATAATGTCAGATGTTACCCACGGAAGGTGGGCCCCCGTACTCTTATTCTGCGTAGTGGAGCCTGGGTATCACAGAGTTTTAAGAACTTGGATTGGAAATAGTCGAGTGCGTAATCGGGGTCGGGAATTAAGTCGATTCTGTTGGTTAGATCAGCCAGAAACAGTTGTGGGTTAAAGTTTCTAAATGTTCTAGTGAGTAGAACTCTAGGGCTTGATTGGGGTGATCTGATTTTCCTTACACAATACACTATTGCATGGTCACTGAAAATGTAAGGTAGGATGCCAGAGGATTGGATTCTGCTGGGACAACATGAGAGAATCCAGTCTAGCAAGGAATGGTAGTGAGATTTCATGTTTGTCCGTGTGGGTTGCGAAATGAGTTGTGTTACGTTAAGTGACTTGAATTGTATGTGGATTTTCTTGTTTTTAGGGTCGAGCCAATTGTAGTTTAAATCCCCAAAACTAGCAGTTCTCTCTTCTTATTCAAAGAGGAAATTGAGCCAGGAAACTGGGTGATGTCAGCCAGGGATTGCAGTGAGGGAAAAGAAAAAATGAAGGGCGCAAAAATCAAATGAAAAATACTTTAGAAATCACTTTGGATACTAAAATAACACAATACAACATTAAATGCTCACACCTCCCAGCAAGGTAATGGGAGTGTGACAGTAGTGGGATGAGAAATAGACAAATTGAAATGACATAAAAAATAGATGTGTCAATATAAATGTAAATAAAAAGGTAGTATAATTGCCTGACCAAAAAGTCTAAGAGACTTTCTCCTTCTGTGACTGCCGGTGGCAGGAACAGATGAGGGCAGTAGTTTCCCCAAGAGAGTCCACCGAGCTGCTGAATAGATCCAACAATGCTGGGCAAATGTCCATTTGAGGTCTGCAAAACCTCTGCTGCTTGGCAGTTGCTGCTGAGCCTCCCCACGGATGCCGTTTCTGTCGGTACCTTTTGCCTTCAGAGTCTTGGTAGACTGCTCTGCTTCGGGGTTACTTCCTGGTCTTGCGCGATTGGGTCAGAAGACGACACGCCCCCATCAGGTTTGTCGCCCTATGCGCCAGCCTTCTGAGCCTCTCCACTCAGTGCAAATGCAGGTACAGGTCAGGAGTTGATCTTCCAAAAAATCAGGGGAGCGTGTCTCGTAGCCATAAAATAAAGAAAACATTACATAGTGCAATAATGTTTTAAATCAGTGATTTGTGCAAAAAAGGTTCAAAATTGACTACTCACATTGAAGCAATCAAAATCAAGCAGTCATCCAACTTAAGGGGTGAATGCACCCTGTGTATATGCAGCAGCCACCAGCCCCCAACCTCCAAGGAAAAAAGAAGAGACCATATAGTGCAGATGGTATTATATTAAAACAGGGAATACAAGAATGAATGCTTACACTTCGTATGATCAGAGTAGGCAGTAATGAATTGCCGTAAGCAATAACAGCGAAACTCGTTGAGTGTTTCAGCCCACACCAGAGAGGAAGAACACTGAGGATCCACCCTTACCATTAGATCCGGTGGTTCCCACTGCACCGGAAGTGACGTGACGGGAGCCCTGGCGTGGACGCGAGTGTTTCCGGTTGAGGCGGAGGAGAGCGAGGAACTCAGGGGATCGCGACCAACTGAGCACCCGTTATCCGCAATTCATTACTGCCTACTCTGATCATACGAAGTGTAAGCATTCATTCTTGTATTCCCTGTTTTAATATAATACCATCTGCACTATATGGTCTATTCTTCTTTCCTTGGAGGTTGGGGGCTGGTGGCTGCTGCATATTCACAGGGTGCATTCACCCCTTAAGTTGGATGACTGCTTGATTTTGATTGCTTCAATGTGAGTAGTCAATTTTGAACCTTTTTTGCACAAATCATTGATTTAAAACATTATTGCACGATGTAATGTTTTCTTTATTTTATGGCTACGAGACACGCTCCCCTGATTTTTTGGAAGATCATCTGATGCAAGACGAGTGGAACAGTCTTTTTTCAAGGGTTGTAGTCTGTTTCTAAGTCCTTTATTCACTATATTGTTATTTATTCACTATATTGTTATTTAAGCACGAATATCACTATTATTATTGTTTATTATTCACATGTAAGTGGTTATATTTAACATTGTATATTTAGGGTGTGTTATTGTCACTTTTTTTCTTTAGCTAACAGGTCAGGAGTTAATCCCAAAGATCTGTACTAGCTCTTTGTGGCTCCTACGCGTTTCTTCACTTGATGTGAGTTCGTCAGGGATGGGTCTATACCTCTCCCTGCGCTGATATTTATACACGCCCTGCTAATTGGATAACCAGTACATGAATAAATGAATATATAAACAAACATTTTTCTTTTCTTTCACCCAATGTACTTTCATTAGCCGTATTCAAATTCCCCTTGGGGCGCATTAAACTAGAACGATCCCTCAGGGTTGCTTTTTCTATTCTTCTTGCGTCATAACCTTTTGCTTTAAATTTTGCCGTCAGAGACTCGGCTTGTGCTTGGAAATCGCATTCTTTAGTGCCTATAGAACAAAAATGTTCCCAGCACACCAAGAAAAAAGAACTAATAAAGGATCAGCCAAAAAGTCAAATTTAATTAAACATTAACGATGCATATAACGTCAAACAGCAACAGAGGGACAACGTATATATACGGGAACAGGGACAAAGACCGGGATGGGGAAGGAAAGAGAGGAAAGGAGAGGAAGAAAAAAACAGGAAATAAAAAGTGCAGGGCAAGGGGGGCAACGTAACGTTTCGGGATACAGACCCCTTCTTCTGGCCCGTCCCCAGGCAGACCGAAGTCACCCGGTACTTCCCTTACCCTGTGACTAGGTCCCTGAAATACACAGTGACACACTGACACTAAATTACAAAGGTAAATGAAACAATGGAATAACAAAGATATATAAAGAGCATATAAAGAGCTTCTTCAGTGCCGTTCCTTTTCATCCTTACAAATTGTCCGTATGGGATATTATTCTTCGACGCTTTAAGGTGATTGCTTTCAAAGTTCAAATAGCTGTTACAATCAACTTCTTTAATGAATGTTTTAGTGACGACCTTATCATTCTCATTAGAAAGTACAATATCGAGATAATTTATTTCTCTTACTAAAATGGTAAGTAAAATTCAGATTAAGATTGTTAGTGCTGAGATAATTAAAAAACTCTTTTAGCTTGTCTTCCCCTCCCTTCCATATAACAATTACGTCATCTATAAAACGTTTATAAAAAGTTATATCTTTTAAAAATGGATTATTGGACCAAATAAAATTCTCCCAGTATCCCATATAGAGGTTTGCGAAACTGGGAGCAAATTTCGTACCCATTGCGGTGCCGCATGTTTGTAGGTAAAATGTATTCTCAAACAAAAAATAATTATTTTTAAGAATAAAGTTGGTACAGTCCACTATAAAATCATTCTGTATCTCAACCTTAGTGGTATCCTTATTTAGGAAAAAGGCTGTTGCCTCCATTCTCTTTTCATGTGTGATACAAGTATAGAGCGACGACACGTCGCACGTCACCCATATAAGGTCCTCTTTCCATACTCGATCATTAACCAATTCCAGTTTGACCACAGAAGGTTGTAGGTGGAAATCTACAAATTCGGACACATTCGATGTTATTGAATCTATGCCTGGTATGATAGGCCTTCCTGGGGGGTTCACCAGACTCTTATGGATTTTTTTGACAGATGATAAAATATTGGAGTCCTCGGTTGCTCATTATTCAGGAATTTATATTCCATTTTATCAATAACACCTACTGTAAACCCTCTTTTTAATAACATTTTAAAATCACTTTGAATCTTCTGTAGGGGATCATTTCGTAATTTTATATATGACGTTCCATCGTCCAGCAATCTATTCGCCTCCTTGACATTGTCAGATCTGTTTTGGACCACCACTCCTCCTTTATCCGCTTGCCTAATTACTATATTAGTGTTACTCTCCAAGCTCTTTAAAGCTAGTCTGTCACCTTTATTTAGATTATGTTTATACTTTATCTTGTCTGCACATCATTTTTTTTAAAAATCGTCATAGAATAATTGTTGAAAGACCTCTATGTTGTAACCTTTTGAGTGGACCGGATAAACTGGAGATTTGGGTCTAAAATGACTGTGTTTTATTTGTGCTACTTGGTTTAAATCCCAAATTTGTAGTGATTCTATTTCCTCAATAGGCTCTTCATTCTCTCCCAAGAGCGAGATCAATGCTGTTATATACGCCTTCTCTTTGGTCTGTGTGTTAATATCGAATATGGGTTCGCGTGAACCTACCAGGCCTATTTTGAGGAAGTGGCGTTTTAAAGTCAATTTATGAGCAAACCGATGAAGATCTAGAAAGAGATCAAATAGGACTGGCCCACTTGTTGGAGCAAACGATAGGCCTTTTCTAAGAACTGAATTTTGATCTTCAGCAAGTACAATTGTAGCTACGTTAAAAATACCTCTATTGGGAGCCTCATTTCATTTCTGCTTTTGGTTTTTCTGTTGAGCCTTTTTCCCCCCCTCCTCAACCACTTTTTCTAATTGTTTTAGCTCCCTCTAGGTCTGAAGAATCAGCTTCAGACGATGTCCGTGTAGTTCCTTTTCTTTTTCCTCTCCTCCAGTTCTGTCTGTGTCTCCTTTTTCTCCATTCTCGTTTCACTCCTAGTTTTTGTCCCCTGTCTAAAAAAAAACTCCTGTGTATTTTCTTTAGGATTTACACTTTGTTTTCTCTTAGGTATAGCCCCAAGATTAGTGTTAATGGTGTCATTAGCTTGAGGTTCGGGTGTTTTATTTCTTCCACCCTCTGCGAATCTACCTCTAGTCCTGCTGTTCTCCCTGCTTGCTCTCCATTGAGTTGTAGAGGGTAATGGGGTGGAATGTTTGTAGTTTAAGTTGTTACTATCTCTAAACTCTCTCCCCCTTCTATCCCTTTCCAGCGTCCGAGCCATCGGGGAACCGGGTGGGGGGAACGGGGGGTGAGAGGACGACCCATCGGGGAACCGCCCGGGGGGGGGGAGCGGGCGAGACATCGGGGGAACAAGCCAAGGGGGGGGGGGGGCGGCCGGGCGCCGAGCCAACGGGGGAGCAAGGCCGGCATGACTCGGGCCTGGCCTCTGTATATGGAGCCAGGGGGCAGGGTGTGACCCCTGTATATGGAGCCGGGGGTCAGGGTGTGACCCCTGTATATGGAGCTGGGGGGGGGGCAGGGTGTGACCCCTATATATGGAGTCGGGGGGCAGGGTGGGACCCCTGTATATGGAGCCGGGGGGCAGGGTGTGATGCAGTGTCTGCATGGCCTACCTAGTCGATGTTGTTGTTGTTGTCTTTTGTATAACCCCATATAGTGTGAATGCATTTATGGGGGAAATATAAATCAGACAAAACTTATATATGTTCTAATTTCTTTCTTTGCTTTTGTTTTATTATAGCCGCCGGTGTAAAAAAAAAAATGGAAAAACCTGCGTGACGCTTTCAGAAGGGAGCTCAGGAAAGAAAAGCCTGCACGTTCGGGGGACCCAGGACCAAGCACCATGGAACCAAAGTCAACCTGGCCGTACTTCCAAAACATGCTCTTTTTAAGAGAGCAAATTATTCCTGCACAAACTGAGTGCAACCTGGGGTCCAAAGAGAACAGCCACGATTCAACAGCAGTAGAATTGTCGTTTGTTGAAGAGGATCCAGAACAGGAGTGTGTGGAGTGCCCAGAACCCTCTGCAAAAAAAAGACAACCAACAACCTGCGCAAACAAATGGTCGACATGGAAGCGCAAAAAATATCAATAATGGACAAAATGATAAACCAGGAGGAATATAATGAAGAGATGGAGTACTACCGTACGTTCGTCCAGTATCTAATGCCAATGGATACACTACGAAAAATGCGCTACAGGAAAAGACTGCAGGATCTCATCATTGAGACGATTGAGGAATACCAATCATCCCTGTAGTACATGTAGCATTATATGCTGCGTTTTTTCACATGTTTACAGTTATATTTATATGTTTATACTGTTCATTTTTTACATAGTGTTTGCGTTGCACTTTAAAATAAAATTTATATTCTGTTTAAGAACATTGTACTGTTTTGTTGTTCAATGTATATGTTCTTTTTATATAGAAACTTCAGGGACATAGGATGTGGCCACATGGCTGACACAGACACCAACACACACACACAAACAAGCAGAGTGACCGAATTGCACTCAGTCGTCACTAAGCCACAGCCACATAAAAACAGGACACACTATGTTTGTGATAAAGATGAGCATAGCCAGCGGTCACCTGCAAATAACCTCAAATTTTGGATGGCTGTAGAATGTGAACACCCTGTCAGATAACTACTGTGTGTTTCAAAGGGCAAACAAGTTTAAAAAATTCACACACAACTGGTAAACGTTCACCACACATTTATTTTAAAATTATTATACATATTCAACATTTTTACACATGTTTAAACATATCAACTATTGATGGATACTAGTTTAAACCAACTGTTGAGCCTTTTTCCCCCTCCTCAACCACTTTTTCTAATTGTTTTAGCTCCCTCTAGGTCTGAAGAATCAGCTTCAGACAATGTCCGTGTAGTTCCTTTTCTTTTTCCTCTCCTCCAGTTCTGTCTGTGTCTCCTCTTTTTCTCCATTCTCGTTTCACTCCTAGTTTTTGTCCCGTCTAAAAAAAGACTCCTGTGTATTTTCTTTAGGATTTACACTTTGTTTTCTCTTAGGTATAGCCCCAAGATTAGTGTTAATGGTGTCATTAGCTTGAGGTTCGGGTGTTTTATTTCTTCCACCCTCTGCGAATCTACCTCTAGTCCTGCTGTTTTCCCTGCTTGCTCTCCATTGAGTTGTAGAGGGTAATGGGGTGGAATGTTTGTAGTTTAAGTTGTTACTATCTCTAAACTCTCTCCCCCTTCTATCCCTTTCCAGCGTCCGAGCCATCGGGGAACCGGGTGGGGGGATCGGGGGGTGAGAGGACGACCCATCGGGGAACCGCCCGGGGGGGGGGAGCGGGCGAGACATCGGGGGAACAAGCCAAGGGGGGGGGGGGCGGCCGGGCGCCGAGCCAGCGGGGGAGCAAGGCCGGCATGACTCGGGCCTGGCCTCTGTATATGGAGCCGGGGGGCAGGGTGTGACCCCTGTATATGGATGGAGCCGGGGGTCAGGGTGTGACCCCTGTATATGGAGCCGGGGGGGGCAGGGTGTGACCCCTATATATGGAGTCGGGGGGCAGGGTGTGACCCCTGTATATGGAGCCGGGGGGCAGGGTGTGATGCAGTGTCTGCATGGCCTACCTAGTCGATGTTGTTGTTGTTGTTGTTGTCTTTTGTATAACCCCATATAGTGTGAATGTATTTATGGGGGAAATATAAATCAGACAAAACTTAGAAATTAGAACATATATTTCTTTGCTTTTGTTTTATTATAGCCGCCGGTGTAAAAAAAAAAATGGAAAAACCTGCGTGACGCTTTCAGAAGGGAGCTCAGGAAAGAAAAGCTTCCACGTTCGGGGGACCCAGGAGCAAGCACCATGAAACCAAAGTCAACCTGGCCGTACTTCCAAAACATGCTCTTTTTAAGAGAGCAAATTATTCCTGAGTGCAACCTGGGGTCCCAAGAGAACAGCCACGATTCAACAGCAGTAGAATTGTCGTTTGTTGAAGAGGATCCAGAACAGGAGTGTGTGGAGTGCCCAGAACCCTCTGCAAAAAAAAAGACAACCAACGACCTGCGCAAACAAATGGTCGACATGGAAGCGCAAAAAATATCAATAATGGACAAAATGATAAACCAGGAGGAATATAATGAAGAGATGGAGTACTACCGTACGTTCGTCCAGTATCTAATGCCAATGGATACACTGCGAAAAATGCGCTACAGGAAAAGACTGCAGGATCTCATCATTGAGACGATTGAGGAATACCATAGTAGCATTATATGCTGCGTTTTTTCACATGTTTACAGTTATATTTATATGTTTCTACTGTTCATTTTTTACATAGTGTTTGCGTTGCACTTTAAAATAAAATGTATATTCTGTTTAAGAACATTGTACTGTTTTGTTGTTCAATGTATATGTTCTTTTTATATAGAAACTTCAGGGACATAGGATGTGGCCACATAGCTGACACAGACACCAACACACACACACACACAAACAAGCAGAGTGACCGAATTGCACTCAGTCGTCACTAAGCCACAGCCACATAAAACAGGACACGCTATGTTTGTGATAAAGATGAGCATAGCCAGCGGTCACCTGCAAATATCCTCAAATTTTGGATGGCTGTAGAATGTGAACACCCTGTCAGATAACTACTGTGTGTTTCAAAGGGCAAACAAGTTAAAATAATTCACACACAACTGGTAAACGTTCACCACACATTTATTTTAAAATTATTATACACATATTCAACATTTTTACACATGTTTAAACATATCAACTATTGATGGATACTAGTTTAAACCAACTGCTGCTTGTTACTGATTGATATGTGATACAACAACAACGCTACATGTCATTTTGCCATGGCACTGCTCCCTCTTCATTGAAGTAGTCCCTAAAAGAATCCCTTACAAATGTGGCCATTCTGCCATGGACACTGTTGGCTTTATGCCTGGGTAGAGAAACACAACGTACATGTTCACGATCAGCCATGGGCATATCGTTTGACCCTTCCAAACCTATGATGACATTATGTAGGATGGTCACACATTTAACGATACGTTTGGCATGTGGCACCGATGTCTCTATTGCTTTAAGCAGTATCCGCCACTTTCCCGACATTATGCCAAATGCAAACTCCACACAGCGTCGTGCCCTGGAAAGTCTGTAATTAAATATTTCGGACTCTCTAGTTAGTGTTCTCCTTGCTTCATCAGGTACTCCAACAAAAGCTATGCCTCATCCGCCAAGAGCACATGTGGCAATTTTTCACGCACACTTAATGGCAAAGTTTTGGGGCCAGGGAAGACAAGATTTTGTTCCTCAATTAACTTGAAGAGAGACGATGGTCTGAACACCCCACCGTCACTTTGCTTGCCATATGCTCCCACATCGATTGCTATAAAGCGACATTTAGCGTCTGCAACAGCTTGAAGAACTATTGAGTGAAAATGTTTGTAATTGAAAAACATGCTGCCAGATTTTGTTTTGTTTTTGATCCGTATGTGCTTGCCATCAATACATCCAACACAATTTGGAAAGTTCCATTGATGTTCGAATTCACTTGCCACCTTTTCAACATTTTCCACAGTTGGGAAGAGCATATATTTTGCTTGCAAACAACTGAAGATAGCAGCACGTCTCATGAACTATTGCTGCAACAGTTGTTGTTCCCATCTTGAAGGAGAAAGCCAATGCATGAAAAGATGTTCCAGTAGAAAGAAATCTATATGGGAATAGACAAATAAAAATTACGTGTGTAAAAAATGTACTTTTAAATGAACATATGTACACAACACTTGATATACATATATATACACATACACACACACACACACACACACACGTGTGTATGTGTGTATATATATAAAATGTAGATTCCTTACCAGGCAGACCAGGAGTCCAAGACCACGCAGCAAGAACCGAGACAGCACTCAGATTGATATCAAATATAAATGTATTGAAAAAAAAAAGGCACATACAACCATATATATATATATATATATATATATATATATATATATATATATATATATATATATATATATATATATATATATATATATGTGTAACGGGTTTCCCCCCCCCCAATCTCACATTGGCCCGGGTACTTTAATAACCAACCCCCATTACGTGTGTGTTTGGTGGTGCACCTGCAGGCAACAGGGCTCCTGAGTCTCCCGCTTGATGGTATTAGGGGATATCCAACAGGGTAGGTAGCTTAGGTAGTGGGTGCGAGTTCAACTTACATCATGTGCAGCGCCTCCACCTCATCAGGGTCTATGCTTCCGCAGGGAGATTGTCCTGGTGAGGAATTCCTTCTTGGTGGAGCCATCCACTGCGGAGTAACTTCACACTCACACAGTGGGGGTATCGTTAACAAGGTCATCTTTATTGTAGACGGTGATGTAGCAGACTGCCCCATGCAGCTGCCGGCTCTAGCCACACATCTCTCCGTGCTGTCCCTTTGCCAGGTACGCCCTCCCAAATTGAAGTGGGATTCCCTCTTCTCCTAGGGAGATCCTTTCTGTGCCAGGTCCCTGGACACAGAGTGGCTTAGACAGGCTGATTGGTCAACCTGGACCTCTAGTTACGTCACTAGGGTCACAAAGTGTTCCTACAATCCCTTATGCAGGACAATACAACTTCCCAACAGCTTTCCACAGCTGCTGGAACACACTGAAACTAACTGTGTTGTGCCTTATATACTTCAGGAGGCAGGCGCATCCCTGATGTCACTATCCAGAGACTCAGAGCATACAGCCACTCCCCTCCGTACATAGGGCACCTCACCATGGGGTGAGGCAAAACCTCCATAACTACTGCTGGCATACCTGTATTTACCAGGACTTATTGCCAACAGAGAGGAAAGTAATATACCATTATTATGCATGGCTATATATGTTTACTCACTGAGCCACTTCTTCTCTCTCTATATATATATATATATAATAAATATATATATATATGTAAAGACACTGACTGGCACTGAGTTTGAAGAAGAGGAACCTGGTTCAATTCCCAGTGTCAGCTCCTTGTGACCTTGGGCAAGTCACTTTATCTCCACCAAAAACATAGATGGTAAGCTCCATGGGGCAGGGACCGGTGGCCGCAAAATGTCTCTGTAAAGCGCTACGTAAAACTAGCAGCGCTATACAAGAACATATGTTTATATATATACACACACACACACACACACACACACACACACACACACACACACACACACACACATATAGAGAGTGAGAGATAACAATTAAAAACCGTGCGTCTAATCAATAATACGGTTAGAGACGCACTTTAAAATAAATTATGCACGAATAAATAGGTACATACACACAATCATGCAAATATATGAGTACACACGTGCATATATATATTTGTGGGTGCAAACATACTTCAAAGTAACCATCAGTCTCTGTTCGTCACGAATGATGTCGCAAAAGTTTGTCTGGACAGGGGTAATCTTGTGCTCTATATTTCTCAAAATATAGTCAAATGTTGAAATGGACATTCTCATGTATTCACGGAATTTATCCTCATGCAAACAAAGCAGGGGATATAAGCTGGCAAATTCTCCAAGAAGTAAGTAACTAACACACACAACACACAACACACAACACACAACACACAACACACAACACACAACACACAACACACACAATGAATATTAATGCCACTACTAGTCAGAGACTCGGCTTGTGCTTGGAAATCGCATGCTTCAGTGCCGTTCCTTTTCATCCTTACAAATTGTCCGTATGGGATATTATTCTTCCACGCTTTAAGGTGATTGCTTTCAAAGTTCAAATAACTGTTACAATCAACTTCTTTAATGAATGTTTTAGTGACGACCTTATCATTCTCATTAGAAAGTACAAGATCGAGATAATTTATTTCTGTCTTACTAAAATGGTAAGTAAAATTCTGATTAAGATTGTTAGTGTTGGCCCACTTATATGGGACCTTATATGGGTGACGTGCGACGTGTCGTCGCTATATACTTCTATCACACATGAAAAGGGAATGGAGGCAACAGCCTTTTTCCTAAATAAGGATACCACTAAGGTTAAGATACAGAATAATTTTATAGTGGACTGTATCAACTTTATTCTAAAAAATAATTATTTTTTGTTTGAGAATACATTTTACCTACAAACATGTGGCACCGCAATGGGTACGAAATTTGCTCCCAGTTTCCCAAACCTCTATATGGGATACTGGGAGGAGAATTTTATTTGGTCCAATAATCCATTTTTAAAAGATATAACTTTTTATAGATGACTTAATTTTTATATGGACGGGAGGGGAAGACAAGCTAAAAGAGTTTTTTTAATTATCTCAACACTAACAATCTTAATCTGAATTTTACTTACCATTATAGTAAAGACAGAAATAAATTATCTCGATATCGTACTTTCTAATGAGAATGATAAGGTCGTCACTAAAACATTCTTTAAAGAAGTTGATTGCAACAGCTATTTGAACTTTGAAAGCAATCACCTTAAAGCGTGGAAGAATAATATCCCATACGGACAATTTGTAAGGATGAAAAGGAACGGCACTGAAGAATGCGATTTCCAAGCACAAGCCGAGTCTCTGACGGCAAAATGTAAAGCATAAAAGGTTATGACGCAAGAAGAATAGAAAAAGCTTCAGAAAAAGCAACCCCGAGGGATCGTTCTAGTTTAATACGTCCCAAGGGGAATTTGAATACGGCTAATGAAAGTACATTGGGTGAAAGAAAAGAAAAAATGTTTGATTATTACCAAGCACAATAGGGCCGCACATAGTATAAGACAAATAAGGGAAAAGCATTGGAAGGTTTTAGCGAATGACCCTATCCTAAAAGAAAATGTGCCAGAGACCAGACATTGTATTTAGAAGAGCAAGGAATGTCAAAAACATTGTTGCACCAAGTGCCCCGAGTTGCACACCGTGCGGTCATGAACAGACACAGATTGTTAGACATGAGAACAGCTGCCTCTCGGGTGCACCCCCAGGGGGGTTTAAGTGCGGACACACTAGATGCGTGACATGCCCACATGTTACCAACAAAGCGACAGTTTTCAAATCAAAAACCACAAATGAAAATTTTAATATCAAACAGTATATTAACTGCAGCAGGTGTGTACCTACTTTTGGTGGGCCCTAATTATATTATAATCCCAAGCGCATTGTTGGGGTTTCTTCTCTTCTTTTTTTTTAAGTTATTGTGTGAAATGTGAGGAAGATCTTTGTGTAAAGGGTGGTTGATGGATGAAACGGTCTCCCAGCAAAGGTGGTAGAGGCTAATACACACAGTAAGGGAATTTAACAATGCTTACATCAAGTATGTGGAGGTCTGCATTAGACAATTTATTCTTTTACGCAAGACACAGAATACAGCCCAACGACTCGGAGGATATTCCCCTTAGTCAGGTGCAAAACAGCGTGGGACAGGTAAATACACCTGCTCAGGTGAATGTGTGCACCAAAATTCCACAAGTGACATCATGTCAATAATAACAACATATCATTAACCTCCGTGGGGACAAAAAAATTAAGCCAATAGCAAAGATAACATGAAGACGGATGAGACCGATGTGAAAGTTGTGAGGGTGGGCCATGCTGAGCCTTACTCATTGAGGCAGCTTGCTCACCTCCAGCCTGGACGCTCTGGCTGAGCGCTTCACTAATTCGTTTCCCGTAGATGACGCGGCTTAGCCTTGCTGCCAGATTCAGTGCATTGACTGTACAAGATCTTACTGCATGAATAGGATTTCCTGGAATCGTTTGCAACTGTTACGGATTGGAGGGGTCTCGTTGCGGCTTTAACACAGGTAGTAGATTGCTCCCAGATGTGTTACATACATGGAATTGTACTTATTGTATCTTCCGTGCTTCTCTTTCTTATGAATGGCCATGTTTGACTATTCTAAGTTAGTTCAGTACAGTGTATGTATATTTTTTTTTTGGTGCACAAAACGGGACGCTCGGGTACATTTACCTGTCCCACGCTTTCAGTCACTGTATTTCACCTGAGGAAGGGGGATATCCTCCCGAAACGTTGGGCAGTATTCACGGTCTCGCGTAACAGAATAAGTGGTCTAATAAAGACCTTCGTGGTGAGAGAGATCATCTGGACTTGTAGATATTCTCATTCATTTAGAAGTGGGGATATTAAAGACAGGACATTTCACATGAACCCCTCAAACAGGGGTGCTCAACGCCAGTCCTCAAGACCCCCCTACAGGTTAGGTTTTAACGATATCCCAGCTTCAGCACAGGTGGCACAATCAGTCCCTGCTTCAGCACAGGTGGCTCAGTCTTCAACTGAGCCACCTGTGGTGAAGCTGGGATATCCTTAAAACCTGACCTGTTGAGGGGTCTTGACTGGAGTTGAGCACCCCTGTTCTAGAGGATCTATAATATATATATATATAAAAAATTATTATTATTAATTAATATATAAATATTTTTTTTTTTTTTCATTTTCCATGCAACCTTTTGTTTTCATAGAATTATGAGCTGCCCCTTAACCGGAGACCCTCAAAGGGTGCCCAATGCCCAGGCAGCTCAGTCACGGACTAATATCACAGCTTAGAAATATTTACTTTAGATGCTTCCTTTAAAGTGCACACGTCACACTTAGCAATACCTGGGAAATGTAACCCGCTCCCTCAACATCTGAAACTTTCATTTCAGGAGCTTCCCGAGTTAGACCCAGAAGCTCCATTTGATGGAAGCTCAGAGGGGTGATGCTGCAGCGACCTCAAAGTAAGGCCCCAAACTATATACCATATTTACAGCTTTCCTGTTATTTTAAGAAACGGTTGTGCATTTATTGTGACTGTATATTCTTGTAATCCTTTTTCTGTAATCTAAAGCACTGTATTTTTATTTATACATTAAACAATTCTTTAATAAGTAATGCTTTGGGGCTCTGCATGAACTGTGGCACGCTTTGTAGAGTATTTACATTTTCGGACACATTTTTGCTACAACAGATTTTTGTGTGATAAGTGCATAATTTTTTCTATAATAAACAGGGACCTGAGACCCTGGCAGATATTAATTATACATTTTGCATATTTCTCGGGTGGTGGCTACGCATAGATATGAAGTACCTTGCGGGGTGGAAAGGTAATTTCGCCAGCGTTGCCATGTGTATTAAGCCTGGTTACATATCTAAGTCACGTGCTCACTTGTGTGCTGTTCATGACAGATGGTACTGTATATGGGGACTGATTGAGGGGAGATATTGTTAATTTGAGGGACCTTTGCAAAGGTGAAAAGTGGGGGCCAGCTAAAGAGTTGTGTATTAACCCTTGTCCTTTATGCAGGTCACGTGATCATAGGTGTGCCTTACGTGACATCAGTCTAAATTCTTTCAAAAATAAAGCAGTCTCACACTTTAATCTGGTCTGTAACTGTTACATACGCCTATAAACATATTATCTTTAACTTTTCATGCAATGTCTTTATATATAATGTATACCCATATAATGTATATGTTCATTTAATGTAACCATGTATTTGTCATCATAAGGACATACATGAAAACGAGAGGTAACTCTCAATGTATTACTTCCTGGTAAAACATTTTATAAATAAATAATCAATATAATATATGTCTATGGCTGGGGATTGGTGCCTTGTAGGATAGCGTACGACCTACGTGAGGTCTGTGATTTTGTGAAATGAGAATGATGTAATATGTACTGTGTCTTATGTTCCGGGCCTATTGTAAATCGGATGTGCCGCGAGATGACACCCAAACTGCCAGAAGCCTATACTGTGAGATGCACTGTGTCAGGGGCATGACAAAAGGGCCATGTAGGCCCGAAACGTTGACCATTTTTTTCTTTATTATGTGGGATGAAATTAGAGGGTGAACGATAGTTTGACATTTACTGTGTGTATATATATGTCTCATGGTTTGGTGCCTTACTTGGTTATATATAGCCCCTCTCATAGGCAGACCTCTCGTCAGACACCACCGGAGCAGAGGGAAGATCTCAGGGACACTCCGGTTGCAGACGTGAAAATCACTTGCTTGTTTATTTTAAATTTACAGGAAATTAACACAAAAGGAACAATAATACAAGGGGGAGAGGAAGGGCACGAGAGGTCAGAGCAGAGAACAAACATAAAAACACATGGACACCCCATCTCATTAACCCCTGCAAGATTCCTGCTGGAGGATGAGCCAAGTTTTAAGCTTCCCCATGATCCACGTCAAGCTGGGAATCTCAGCTGAGCCGGATGCTAAAATACAGTGGGAGATTACGGGAGCAACCAGGGTAAGACCGCATCTCCGCCCCTGGCCAGAGGGGGCAGGAGAGGTCTCCAGGAGGGAGGGGCACCGCCACAATCCACAAGGACGTATCCCGGTGCGTGCCAGATCCGTTCTGGCTCAGGGGGTGGGTGGGGAAGAGCAGGACATGGGGGAGGGAGGGCAGAGAATCCTGAGACAGAATAAGTGAAGAGGCCGGAATGAAGAGAAACCCCTCGATAAGAAAAAGATGCCACCGAAGCCCGAGAGAAAGAGGATGGGGTCTGTACCGTGTCCACACCCGCCCTGCCACACGCCCCCAACCTCCCGTCAAGTAGAGAAATCCGTGTCCTGATCAGAGTTGGATTCTTAAATATAAAAGTGGAGGGTGTGGCCGGTTCTATGCATCGTCCGTCCCGCGCTCTGCGGCCCCCTCCTCGCCTCCTGCTGCTTCGCTGATCTGTGTGTCACTCTGAGGGGACGGCTCCTGAGAGATCTTCACAGACTCCTCCTGACAGGAGAGAGAGAGTGTTAGACTGGGGGGCGGGGGGGGAGAGGCTGGGGAAAGTGTTAGACTGGGGGGGCAAAGAGTGTTAGACCTGGGGGGGCGGTGGAAGAGTGTTAGACTAGGGGGGGCTCTGTCAGTGTTAAAGCCAGTAAAGGCAAGGAGGGAGGGGAAAGGAGAGGGGGCTGTGTCTGTGCAAACTCTTGTTGAGAACACAGTGATATCACACATAAGGGATCAGCCAGAGACAATCTAAATAAGTGTGAATTACTCAAAGTTTATTCATGTTAAACATGTTGCTGCCATTGGATCATTTTGGTCCGGGGAGGGCCTGACCCCTCCACGCAAAGCTCTGTCTGCCTGGAAGCCCCCCTTACCGTGTCTCCCTTTTCCGCCAGCTTCTGGAACATGTTGGCGTATATCTTTCTCTCCTTCTGCTGTTGTTGGCGGAGGCGGACTTGGCACTGTCCGAGCTGGGCGCGCGCTGCTTTGTTGCCAGGGTATAGCTGCAGAATTTTCTGGAAGTCGTCCCGCCCGAGCTCCAGCTCGTTCACCCCCATGTAGGCCTCACCCCGGCGGAACAGACCCTTCTCGTTGAGGGCGTCCTGCTCCAGAGCCTGATGGAGTATAGGGGGGGGAGGAAGAGGAGGAGGAGAGTTTGAGAGACAAGGAGGGGAATGCTCCCCCAACCCCCGTGCTCCATTCTTTCTTTGAACTCTTTGGCAGTGCCCCCCCTACCTTTACCTTTTGGCAGTGCTCCAGTGCCCCCCGGGGCTCCCCCAGCTTGAGGCAACACATGGCCAGGTTAAGTGCAGCCGCCAGGAGCAGAGACTTGGCCCTGAGGTCCTCATCCTGTGACAGACCCGACTCATGTTCCAACCACAGCACAATCTTCTTGTACTGGATAATAGCCTGACGGTACCGACCCGTCTGGGGGAGAAAAGACAGAGTGAGTGAGTGAGAGGGAGGGAGAGAGGGAGGGAGAACTTATAGAAACAAGGAGGGTGTTCTAGTAAGTGCGTATGCAAAGGGCCAAGGTCAGTGCATATGAGATGTATAGTATCAGCCAGCGGAGCTACCCAGGGCTGCCAAGAGGGAGGCGGAGAGCCGTGACAATTGTCCAGGGCCCGGCGACTGCAGGGGGGCCAGGCCAGCGCTGGAAGTTGGGCCCAACATCCGCGTCCGGCTACCGTGCCCCAGCTCTCCCTTCCTGCAGCGGGCCCATCTCCCCCTGCTTGCGGCCCGGCCTGCAGCATAAGTCCTACCCCTGCACGGGACAGAGGTTGGGTCGCCCGAAAGTCGGGCCCAACTTCCGTATCTGCCCGGATGAGGCCACCCACGTAAGAGGGGTGTGCATGTTATTGTATTGGGGGGGGGGGGGGTATTATGTGTACATTGGGTGGGAGTTATTATGTGTATTGGACTGAGGGGAGGGGGTTATGTGTATTGGGGCAGGAGGGGTTAGTGTGTGCATTGGGGGGTGGGAGGGGT
The DNA here is from genome assembly GCF_040206685.1 of Ascaphus truei. Taxonomy (NCBI): domain Eukaryota; kingdom Metazoa; phylum Chordata; class Amphibia; order Anura; family Ascaphidae; genus Ascaphus; species Ascaphus truei. The sequence goes on from NC_134487.1 coordinate 282,490,799, forward strand.
TATGTGTATGAGAAAGAGACAGAGATGGTGAAGGGGTTTGAGTGGGCATGGTCACCCAGATAAGACAGAGGGTCAGAGTGGCTCTTCCCTTGTTGTACCTTGAAAAATTGCGTCCCGCGCTCCTTCACCAGCGCTCCCTGCTCCAACTTCTCCTCCGAGCTCATCTCCCACGGCTCCTTCGCCTGCCCGGGACATGCCAACATTACACTCAGAGCAACACAAACACGGCTCCTTCACCTGCCTGGCACACGCCAACATTACATCCAGAGCAACATACACACACGGCTCCTTCGCCTGCCCGGGACACGCCAACATTACATCCAGAGCAACATACACACACGGCTCCTTCGCCTGCCCGGGACACGCCAACATTACATCCAGAGCAACATACACACACGGCTCCTTCGCCTGCCCGGGACACGCCAACATTATACCCAGAGCAACACATCCCACAGCAACACGCACCTCTCCGTCATTTCGCTCTCATCTCCGTCATTTCTCTCTCACCCCCCCATTCTCACAACATTGCTCCCCACCAGGCCGTTGTCATTTATAGTCGGTGTCAGTATCTCGCCCCCTCACCTTCTCAAAGCTCTTGAGTTTGAGGTCATATTGCAGTTCAGCTCCGGGGGGAATCTGAAATCTCTCGTATCCTGAACTGCCAAACCCGTACCTAGGGGGGGGGGAATGGGGGACAGAGAGAGGAGAGGGAGAGAGACAGGGGGGAGATGGATGGAGAGAGTAAGAAGGAAAGGAGGAGAGAGTCACACGGTCACTAGGCGTCCCACGCCACGCGCACGCTGGGCGTCCCAAGCCACGCGCAATGCTCCCTCTGCGCACTCACTTTGGCTTCAGATAGAGTACCGCCTCCTCTCCCTTCTCCATCTGCTGCACGGCCGTCTCCACCCCGGGGGGGATCCCGTGACCCTCCCCCTCCCCCACATCAAACTGCAAGTCCCTCTCATCGAAGACACGCCCGGCGTGCGTTCCCCGCAAGTGCACTGCAAAGAGAGACGGGGCTGTGAGAGGAGGGGCACTGTCTTTGAAGTGGGAAAACACAGTGCTGTGTGCGACTTTGGACAGATCACTCTTCAGGTAATAATCCTGTTCTGGGGGGGGGGGGGGTTATTACTATTACAGGCAAAATAACAGTCCATGTGCCAAACCAGCAGACCACCCTGACCCCTGACCCTCCCCTATACACAGCTCGGCCGGTCTGGCAGCTAAGCCACCTCACCGCCTAGAATACCAATTATTACGTGGCAGCTGTAATAATTGGAGGGCCCCATGTTATATACTTAGAGCCGTTACGAAGACATACTCTGTGCTGATTTTTATTGCACGTCATGCCGCCGGAGCCGAGGTAAGGGACGTGGGGGGGGTGGGGGTTTGGGGGTGGGGGGCGCGGAGAGAGGCGAACCGCCGGCAGGGGGGCGCAGGGGAAAAAAAGTTTCCACCCCCCCTGGTTTACAGCATATCCCTCCAAAACATTTTCTTTGTACTTTTACCCCCACTGATAATGTTTAGTGTCCCTGGAGGTTTACACACGGAGCATAAAGAGATCCCCCTGTGATCCCGCCCCGGGATACTTACGCTCCACCACAGCCCCCTCGTTGGGCTTGGAATACCCCTCCCCCTTCACCCGAATCCTGCGGATAATTCCTCCATCCTCCTCTCCTGAGAGGTCCTCACCATGGAACTCGAAGAGCTCCACCTGGGGGGGACACGATGGAGGGGGGGCGTCACTGTCTGAGAGGGACACGGGGGCGTGGGGGGGCGTCACTGTATGAGGGGGACACGGGGGGCGTCACTATATGAGGGAGACACGGGGGGCTTCACTATATGAGGGGGACACAGGGTGTCTGCATGGGAGGGACACGGGAGGGGGGTCTGTATGAGAGGGGCACGAGTGGGGGCGTCTGTATGGGAGGGGCACAGAGGGCGGTCTCTGTATTGGAGTGACACGGGGAGGGGGAAGGTTTCTGTACGAGAGGGGCAGGGGGTATCATGTACAGGGCCCTAATCGCTGATGCTGCCCCCCCCATGTACAACATCTCACCTCAAAGACCAGCACGGTATTGGGTGGGATTTTCGGGGGGCTCCCCGACGCTCCGTACGCATACTCCGGTTTGCAGATAATTTGGCAAACCTCCCCTACGGTCATGGTTGCTACGGCGACGTCCCATGCTCTAATCACCTGTCCTGTGACGGAGGACAGGGGCACAAGGTGCAGAATGAGGGCGGTGGAGGGGGGAAAGCAAACCCAGGAAGGACCAGCCTCAGACACCCTAAACATGCATCACACGAGAGAAGCCATTTACACACTCCCCCCCAAATAGGCCAAGTGTGCAGGTACCAGAATCCCAGGAGATAAAAGGTAACGCAACCTTCGCACTGCGAAATCGGGAAATCCTCAGACCGATATCAAATGTATCAGAAGGTTCTCAAGATTTCACATATCGCAGATCCCTTCCTGACGGTTTGTTGGGTTGTACACGATATATTTACTGTATATGCATGTAAAACATATTAAAAAAAAGTAAAAATAATAAATAAATCTTGCCCTGTATATACGAATCAGGACAGCGGCTGGAAGTGAATCTTTTTTTATTTATTTATATATAAACGCAACTTTTATTAAAGTTTTTCGTCATTAAGCAATACAGTTTTACACATTCATTTACGTCACAGCAATTATTCCAATAATAAACACACTAGGTACCGGTATATAAAAGAAAACGTGAACCTAGGTTTTGGGGCCTTCACTTTAAGCAGCAATGGGAGATATTTGGATGTAGGGGTCCCTCGGCGCTGACCTGCATTACTTCCCGCACCAGGGACCCCCAAATAATTAACCACTTCCGGTGCACACGCGCCTCACGAGAATTCCAACATGGCCGCTGGCGTTGACCAATAGTAAATCGCCAAAAACGTCATATTGGCCTGTAGATCACGTGACATTTGGCTGTGATACTTTGTATCCACATATTTTCGGGGGGTAGGGAGACCGTGTGATACCGAGGGTCAGGTGAGCTATATAAAAGCATTTTTATTGTAAAACTGGTGCACAGCAAAAACATTTATGCGTCTTTCTGCGGAAATTTATAAAATCGATGTGCTGTGCAACACCGGTCACAACTTCCCCCCCCCCCCCACGGAGGGAAAAATGGCGCTGGGGGTGGAGTTAGAGGCGGGGCATACATGCGAATTGCAAATATCCACCACTCATTTTTCTTGGCGTAAAAAAGACAGATGCAGACAATTCCTACTGCTTCATATGTATAAACGTGATGCACACGGTACAAAAGAACATGAATAATGGCACCTACATATACCGCTAGGGATTCGGATATTGCGACGCGCCCTTTCATTAAACAATTCCTTATACATTGTCCCCAGTACAGGGGGAGAACTCACCTTTCCCCAGGTCGAAGGTGAATCTGTCCTTCCGGTCCCTGCTGGAATCAAACTTGGTCCCGTTCAGCAGCCAGCCTGTGTAATGCACACTCACTTTATCCCCAATCATTGGGGTCTCGCCCCCTGAGCCCTCCTTCTTGATCAGCTGCAGAGAGAGAGAGGAACGCAGTGTTACTGGTCTCCTATGGCCCGTGTCACCCTGAAGTGCTGGGGACGGGACAGACTTTAATGGCCTTTGCTCTGTCTTTTTGTGACTGTTACAGCTGCAGTTCAAGAAATAACCTACATGTGGTTTTTTTTCAATAAATCCGTTCTGTACTATGAGAAAATACTTGTATCTAGTGCCTGCCTGGTCACATGATCTTCCACACAGAACTTTGCATTGTGGGTACGGTTTTGCAGCAATAACTGAATTTAATAACCCTGAGCTATGAGGTGAGAAGAGCCAGATGTGACAGGGAGGTGAGCACCATGATAAAGGTTAGACCATCTGTACACATCATTACATGGAAGTATTTAGGTGACAGTAACACTCACTTTGCGCATGCTCGGCCGGCGCTAACCTTTCACACATGCGTACCGGTTTTTCCCGGGAAGAATATGATCAACCTAATTAAACCTACAAGTAGCTTCCTCACTACTGAGGCTAGGCTTACAGGTCTGTAATTGCCCGGTTGTGATCTAGTTCCCTTTTTAAATATAGGCCCCATTTACGCCAATCTTGTGGCACTGAGCCTGTGGAAATGGGAGTCCTTGAATATTAAATGTAATGGTTTGGCTATTACTGAACTTAGCTCCTTTAAGCAGCCATTCAGGTTGCATTGCTTGCTTTTAATTTTTTTTTATAGGCTTGGAGCAGGATGTCTCCCGAGCTGAACCCCATTAATTTCAGCTCTGGGGACCCCCTGCTGCCAGAGATACTTACTTCTGTAGGGGTGCCGGTATCGCTGCAGCCAGGTTAGTGTGCCTAACATAATGGCGGGCCAATAGGATGCCGTGACGCAATCCTTTGCCGCTTCCTATTGGCCAGCGTGACCTGGACATTTAAGCTTCACAGAGATCCCTGCAGCACCTACAAAAGGTACGTATCTCTGGAAGCAGGGGGTCCCAGAGCTGAAATGAATGGGTTTCAGCTCTGGAGACCCCCTGTTTAAAACCAATAACAAAAAAGAAAGAAATGCAACCTGTATCCTGGAGTGCTGCTTTAAGAACCCTTGGGTGCACGCCATCGGGGGAAAGTGCTTTATTTACTCTAATTGTATCTGGCCGACTTATGCACTTCTTCCTCAGTTAACCGATTGTTCATTAATATAGGAGGTTGTGGCTTCCTCCTGTTTCAATATTTTTGCAATTGACTCCTTCCTGTTACAAATTATTTGCATTTATTTTATACCGCTGCCTTTTCCTTATATTCAAAAAATGTGCCTGCCCATCTCACACTGAAAGGGTCCTATATTCTCTTTTCTAATCTTTTTGTTGTTAAGGTTCTAGTGCAATCCTGCTTTCTCTTTTCAATTTTGGCTAATCTGATTGCCCTTTTGCAACTATTGGTACATTCCTTATAATTCTGATACGATGCCTCCGTCCCTTCTGACTTAAAAAACCCAAATGCGTCTCTTCCTTTCCGTTTCCTCCCCTACTTGTTTATTTAGCCACATTGGTTTAGACTTGTTTCTTTTATACTTATTACTCAAGGGTATACACTGATAAGTGTGCTTTAAAGACAGAATGTTTATCTTACATTCTTTTTTCTAGCGTCATCCCACTGTATTCCTTGCAGATTATTCCTCAATTTATTAAAATCTGCCTTTCTAAAATGTTAAATATCTTTGTTGAAGCTGTATAATATGGTTTTTGATAATTTATTTCAAATGAGATCACGATATGATCAGTTTCCCAAATGTTCTGACCTGAATATTTGTTGTTATTACTTCTATATAATGTGATATTACCAAATCCAGTATTGCCCCCCTCTTGGTTGGTTCCTCAATTATGTGGGCCATGTAATTGTCTTTAACCACCCCCAAAAACCTGTTTCCTTTAGTTGTAATGCTAATCTTTTTGCTACAGTCTATGCCCGGATAATTAAAATCACCCATTATGCAAACATGACCTACTTTTGATGCCTTCTCCATTTGCAAAAGTATTTTGGCTTCCTCAGTCTCACAGATATTTGGTGGTTTATAGCATATCCCTACAAACATTTTCTTTGTACTTTTACCTCCACTGCTAATTTCTATCCAGAAAGTCTCTACATTTTCATCATTCCCTTCATAAACATCTTCCCTTATAATAGGATTTAAATCTGGTTTAACATATAAACATACTCCCCCTCCTCTTCTATTTGCTTCATCGCTCGAAAAAAGGGAATAACCCTCTAAATTAACTGCCCAGTCATGCGTTTCATCCCACCATGTTTCAGTAATGCCTATGATATCATATTTCTCCCTTATAGCTATTAATTCATGCTCCCCCATTTTATATGTCTCGCTTCCTGCATGAGGCTGCGGCACCGCTAGCGCTGAGCGGGCGGTGCTCGGCAAGATGATATATAGGTAAATATTATCCCGCTCGCTCAATATTCGGCAATGTCGCCCCCCCCCCCCTCCCGAGCAGACGCAGGACACTGCCATACATGCTTTGAGCGCCAGCGCGCTCAGCGCTAGCGGGGCCGCAGCCTAAGGCTGAGTCCCCGCTGGCGCTCAAAGCATGCGAGCCGGGTGTCGGGCATCTGCTCGCGCGCTCGCGGGGTCTGTGCTATTGTTATCTTATCTGCTCCTGCCTTTCTACCCCAATTGGATTTAGTCTTTAGAAGTTTACTAGTATTATCTGTATTTAATATGGGTGCCTCCCTGCTTGCCAAACTCCCACTTCCCTTCACGCCACCCCCATTACCAAAAACTATTTCCCCATTTCTATCTATTATGCCTAGTGCAGGGGTCTGCATCCTTTCAAGGCAGAAGAGACATTTTCTAAAAAAAAAATAAAAAAAAAATAATATTAATTTTTATAAAATATTCAGAGAGCCGCAACACATGCATGAATATTACACCCCCACAAACACACACATATACTGTGCACACACTAATAGGTATATACAATACTGTATAAGCATTAACATACGACAAACTTATTTTTTCCTTTCCCTAATTCTGATTAAAGTATGTGGGGGAATAAAATGCATCTCACAATAAGTCCCTTTTAAAAAAAAAAAAAAAAAAAACCCAATTGTTTTTCTGTTCAAATGTTTGTACAAATTACACGCACACACGCGCACACGCCTGCCTGGGGCGAGTGCATTTTACCTGCTGGCGAGGTGTTACGGCGGGGTGCAGCGTATACCGCCATTTCCCTCCTTCTCAGCCCTCAAATACATGCATTCTCCTCCAACTGCATTGAAAATGGCCGCGCCGCCATGCCAACTGGGCGCTACGTGACATCACAACGTCACGCGGTGTCAAGGAGATGAGGAGCAGACGCGGCACGGTGTAGCGCAAGGAGGCAGCTGAGGGCGAGCGGGCAGACCTATTCAGTTGGGCGCGCGCCGCAGCGGGACTCCCTGAACTCCAGGACACACAGCGCACATTCCGGAGCTCCGTCTGCCTCACTCCACGGGATGCGGTGGAAGGGGGGAGCATCGTCCCGCTGCCACTCTGCAGATCCGACGTGGGAGGCCTGGCAACCTCCCACGGGCCCCCCGCAGCCCCGCAGGATGAGACGCTTGGAGCGCGAAGGTCCCGCGCCGCGAAGGACGGAAGGTCCTGCGCCGTGGAGGACGGGAGCTCACGCGACCGGAGCCAGCTCTCCTGTACAGGTGGGCCCACTCCCTTCCCAATGAATGGTCCCTTCCCAGTGAATACAGTCATCCACACACCCAGTCAGTCAGCCACCAACCCAGTCAGTCAGTCAGTCATCCAAATGACTAGTCACACACAGTCCCTCACACACACACACGAGGAATTCACACTTAGTATAAATATAGGAGTGCAAATAGTTAAAATGGGTGTGTGACGCGCACGCGCGTTCTAAGTGAAACTTCTTTACGTTTTGTCACTGAAATTGTGTTTTGATTTTTAATTAAAAACAGCATAATCACAAATACAATTTATGTGACAAAAGACAAATAAGTTTCACTTAAAATGCACGTGCATTAAAGATTCTAGGATGCAATATTTACTTCAAAGCTACAAAGGACAGTGCCCTGAATATTCTATGGCACTTAGTAAAAGTATGAATTGCATTCAAATAAGAAGGAATGGTCATCTGTAGAAACACCAGGGGGGTGAGAGAGAATCACACCGGGCACAGCATCGGCCGCAGATCCGCTGCTCTCTCTGGATGGAGAGAAATGAGAGGCCGGGAAGGGAGGGAGAAGCGTGACAGCCAAACCCTGCCAGCTGGATATCATATTTACCCTATATATCTCTCCTGCGCCAAACCCACACCGAAATAACCTATACTGCCTTCTTCCAGATCTCGCAAGCTTCACACGGGAGACATCGGAATCCCCCCTAACCCAGAAGACAGGTAGGGAACACCTCCCCTCCAACATATAGATTGCGGGAATGAGGTACCTGGACATTGAGGGACTGCGGATCAGGTAAGATCCCAGGCGGGATTGCTGCTTTAGATATTGTGAAGCGGGGGCATCCAGACGCTGGTTAAGGGATTCAGGAAACCAGTCATTCACATCTGGCTTTTTTTTCTAGATTAGTGAGGTCATCCCACATTTTCTCACACGCACACACGTAACTATATAACAAGGAGTAATTGTAAAGTATAAATGTAATACAATAAATAAACTGTTATATCAAAAACGAATGTTATTAGTTCTTATTAGGAATTTATTCCATTTTTTTTAAAAGTGGGGGCGAGTAGCTTTTTGGGTAATATGTCAAGGTGTGTGTGTGTGTGAGAGAGATGTGTGTGTGTTTATCTCTCTCTCACTCACACTCACCTGGCTCTCCCCTGCACGCACTGTCCTGGGTTGCTGCTTCTTTCCCTCAATGTGCTGCCGGTGGCTGTGAGGGGGAGGGGGGAGAGGATGAGGTGCTGCCGGTGGCTGGGGCTGCTGGTGGCTGGCTTTGCTGCCGGTGGCTGTAACAGGGGGGGGGGGGGGGGGGAGCTGGTGCTGCCAGTGGCTGGGTTTGCCTCTCTCGATCACAGTGTGCTGCGTGGGGGCCCAGCCGGCACTGCTTAGGCCTCTATTTGCCGCCCGGCATCTCCCCAGCTGCTGACATGCCTCCTCATTGTCCCCAGCTCTGTGACATCATCGCACGCCGGAAGTTGCACTGGGAGTTCCGGTTCGCATCGGCATCAGAGAGACCCGGCGTTGGGCAGTGCAGGAGGTAGCCCAGCAGCTGGAGAGATGCCAGGTGGCAAGTAGTGGTCTAACCAGCACCGGCCGGGCACTCCCACAGCACAGTGACCGAGGCAGGCAGTTGGCGAGCGGCAAGCTGCGAGAGCCGCATGTAGGTGCGGGAAGAGCCGCATGCGGCTCGGGAGACGCAGTTTGCCGACCCCTGGTCTAGGCCATTACCTCTTGCTTGTTCCTCCAATTTAAGATGTCCTATAAAAGACTCTTCTCAGAGAAGGACTCCCAGTGCTCTAAAAAACCCAAAACCCTCCTCTCCTTCCTACACCACTTTCTTAGCCATGGATTAACCTCCCTAAACTCTAACTGCCTCTCAGGGGTAGCCCATGGCACTGGTAGTATTTCTGAAAATACTACCTTCGAGGTCCTTGTCTTAAGCATGGAGCCTAGATCCCTGAAATCATTCTTTAGGACCCCCCCATCTTTCTCTAACTTTGCAATTGGTGCCAACGTGTACCAAGACCGCCGTGTCAGTCCCAGACCCTCCCAACAATCTGTCTACCCGACCGGCAATGTGCCGAAACCCGAGCACCCAGAAGACAACAAATTATTCATGCGATCATGGCAACATATTGCCCGCTCTACCCTCATAATAATCGGTCGCGTCGCCAGCACTATAAGCGCGGCCTATGGAGTATAAAGTGCTAACAACTAACTGTACTTCTATAGAGCTTGTTTAACACCTTCTGGTTAGAACTCCACACTTAATCCAACTGCACTTGACCACACTGCAATTCACTCCCACGGTTCAGTGCTCACGACACAGGGAGAACCGGTGCTTAAAGGTTAGTATGTGAGTACTCCCAAAGCAGGTGAGGTCAGCACCGCCCCGTACACACCCAGCACCTGCAGAGCACCATCCTGTACACACCCTGCAGAGCACTGTCTGGCATGACCAGCGCCCGCAGAGCACCGTCTTGTAGAACAGGGGTGTGCAAACTTTTGGAGCTGCGCCCCCCTGCCTGCTCCCCCTCCAGTGCTCGCGCCCCCCTTACCTTTTTTTACCGGCGTCAAATTACGCCGCGCAGCCATGTCAACGCGTCACACAAAGCGTCTGAATCTTTGTAAGTACAGGTGCAGAGGCCTCGAACGGTCCCCCGGCATTTAATTTAAATGCCTTGGGGAAGAGCGCGGGGCCACTGCAACCGCCTGCACGAACCCCCCCCACCCCCCCGGAAAATCGCGTTTTGCTGCGCACCCTTGCTGTATGCCAGATACCGCAGAGCAGCATGCCATGCACATCCAGCGCCTGCAGAGCACTGTCCCGTACACATCCAGCGCCTGCAGAGCACTGTCCCGTACATAGCCAGCACCTGCAGAGCACCATCCTGTACAGGTCAAGCACCTGCAGAGCACTGTCCTGTACACAGCCTGCACCTGGAGAGCACCGCCTCATACACGGCATGCAGAGCACTGTCCCGTACAAGGTGGGCTCCTGCAGAGCACTGCGCCCTATATGGCCAGCATCTGCAGAACACTGTCCCATACGTGGCCAACACCTGCAGAGCACCGTCCTGTACACGTCAAGCACCTGCAGAACACTGTCCCATACACGCCCAGCGCTTTACCATACACTGCCAGCAGAGCAGCGCCCTGTACACTGCCAGCAGAGCTACATGTAATAAACGTGGGTCCCTACCCTGGATGCAGTGATGGCTTCTCCAACAAGGAAGGAGTTAACCTGTGCTTTAATATTGGATCAGGGTTACAGCCCAGAGCCAGACACGAGCACACGTGTGATGAGCTCTGACACGCACCAACTAATCCAAAACACACGAGGAAACAAAAGGGAGCAGCACCACGACACACAGACACAGCCAGTCGGACCAGAAACAGACAGACACAGCCACCAGACACAAACAGCCAGGGGATCCAGACGCAAAACCCCCGGAGTGTTCCAAATGTCAAACTCACTGTCCCACTGAGCAACACACACTGAGCTGTGACAGTAACACTTTGTACACCTGCAGCCACTCATAAGTGCACAAATGGTAGTGTACTGTATATTTAAGGGGTCACATCAATAAAATCCCAAACCTAGAAGTATTTCTTTAATGTCATTTTGTAAACACGGTGAGCGGAGACTTGGGAAGGTATCTGATGTCGAAATGAAGAAAGAAAGAAAGAAAGAAAAAAGGGGGTGTGTGGCGAGCACGCACTGTTGTGTCACTGAAATTTTAGCTATACTCTCAGAAGTCTGATGCCCCTTGTTGCCAGCCCCGGGACTGGACAGGAGAAGTTTGTTCGATAAACCCATTTTGAAAGTTAGACTTTGTTGTCGTTCCTGGGCCGCTCAACTCAGAGAGATTCAGGTGGTCTGGCCAGGACCCACACTCAGGGGCTACATATACACATAGGGGTGTGACCCGCACTCAGGGGCTACATATACATAGGGGTGTGACCCGCACTGAGGGGCTACATATACATAGGGGTGTGACCCGCACTCAGGGGCTACATATACATAGGGGTGTGACCCGCACTCAGGGGCTACATATACATAGGGGTGTGACCCGCACTCAGGGGCTACATATACATAGGGGTGTGACCCGCACTCAGGGGCTACATATACATAGGGGTGTGACCCGCACTCAGGGGCTACATATACATAGGGGTGTGACCCGCACTCAGGGGCTACATATACATAGGGGTGTGACCCGCACTCAGGGGCTACATATACATAGGGGTGTGACCCGCACTCAGGGGCTACATATACATAGGGGTGTGACCCGCACTCAGGGGCTACATATACATAGGGGTGTGACCCGCACTCAGGGGCTACATATACATAGGGGTGTGACCCGCACTCAGGGGCTACATATACATAGGGGTGTGACCCGCACTCAGGGGCTACATATACATAGGGGTGTGACCCGCACTCAGGACCCCCGGGGTGCACGAGGAAACTCTGGCACGGGACCCCCCGGGGGGGCACGTGGAACTCTGGCACGGGACCCCTCGGGGGGGCACGTGGAACTCTGGCACAAGACCCCCCCGGGGGGCACGTGGAACTCTGGCACGGGACCCCCCAGGGGGCACGTGGAACTCTTACCTTCAGGACCCCCTGGTCCCCTTTGGGGCTGATGTCTGTCCCCTCCATATTGATGTTCTGGGGTCTCTCGGCCTTGAGCTCCTCGGCTGTCATTGTGCAGCTGTCTCTCCTTCTACCTGCAGTCTCACAGTGAGAGGGTGTCAGTCAGTGAGAGGGTGTCAGTCAGTGAGAGGGTGTCAGTCAGTGAGAGGGTGTCAGTCAGTGAGAGGGTGTCAGTCAGTGAGAAGGTGTCAGTCAGTGAGAGGGTGTCAGTCAGTGAGAGGGTGTCAGTCAGTGAGGGGGTGTCAGTCAGTGAGAGGGAGTCAGTCAGTGAGAGGGTGTCAGTCAGTGAGAGGGTGTCAGTCAGTGAGGGGGTGTCAGTCAGTGAGGGGGTGTCAGTCAGTGAGAGGTTGTCAGTGTGCGCCCCTCTCCCCCGCACACGCACCTTGCTCCTGCACTGGGCTGTATGTAGCGGTATATAGAGGAGTGTAGGTATATTGAAATGAGTGCAGTGTGTGTGTGTGTATATATAAATATATATGAGTACACACCCCCCTGCACACAGGCCGCCGCTGCAGGCCCCGGATGGAGCTGTGCGCACAGGCCGCCGCCCCCTGCACTTGTCAGCACTGGGAGGAGATCACTTCCAGCAGGAACTAGAAGTTTCTACCAAGGAGGAGATGAGTGAACGTGTCACTGCCAGGGAGACCCGGGGCACTGCCAGGGGTACCCCCTCTGCTCTAAATATCACTGGCACTGCAAGGGTACCCACCCCCCTTTCCCCTAAATATCACTGCAAGGGTACCCCCCTCTGCCTTAAATATCACTGGCACTGCAAGAGTACCCCCCCCCCCATCTCCCCTAAATAGCACTGCAAGGGCAGCCCTCTCTCCCCTATATATTACTGGCACTGCAAGGGTACCCCCTCTCCCCTATATATTACTGGCATTGTAAGGGTACCCCCCCTCCCCTACATATTACTGGCACTGTAAGGGTACCCCCTCCCCTATATATTACTGGTACTGCAAGGAAACCCGCCTCTGCCCTAAATATTACTGGCACTGCAAGGAAACCCCCCTCTGCCCTAAATATTACTGGCACTGCAAGGGCACCCCCTCTGCCCTACATATTACAAGCACTGCAAGGGCACCCCCTCTGCCCTACATATTACTAGCACTGCAAGGGTGCCCCCTCTCCCCTAAATATTACTGGCACTGCAAGGGCACCCCCCTCTCCCCTATATATTAATGGCACTGCAAGGGCACCCCCTCTCCCCAATATATTACTGGCACTGCAAGGGTACCCCCCCACCCCCCTCTGCCCTAAATATCACTGGCACTGCAAGGGCAGCCCCCCCACCCCCCATGGGACTGGCACTTCAGAACACTCTGTCCCCCACGTGTGACTGGCAGTGCAGGATCCCACGTGTGACTGGCAGTGCAGGCTCCCCACGTGTGACTGGCAGTGCAGGCTCCCCACGTGTGACTGGCAGTGCAGGATCCCACGTGTGACTGGCAGTGCAGGCTCCCCACGTGTGACTGGCAGTGCAGGATCCCACGTGTGACTGGCAGTGCAGGATCCCACGTGTGACTGGCAGTGCAGGATCCCACGTGTGACTGGCAGTGCAGGCTCCCCACGTGTGACTGGCAGTGCAGGCTCCCCACGTGTGACTGGCAGTGCAGGATTCCCACGTGTGACTGGCAGTGCAGGATTCCCACGTGTGACTGGCAGTGCAGGCTCCCCACGTGTGACTGGACGTGCAGGCTCCCCACGTGTGACTGGCAGTGCAGGCTCCCCACGTGTGACTGGACGTGCAGGCTCCCCACGTGTGACTGGCAGTGCAGGCTCCCCACGTGTGACTGGCAGTGCAGGCTCCCCACGTGTGACTGGCAGTGCAGGCTCCCCACGTGTGACTGGCAGTGCAGGCTCCCCACGTGTGACTGGCAGTGCAGGCTCCCCACGTGTGACTGGCAGTGCAGGCTCCCCACGTGTGACTGGCAGTGCAGGCTCCCCACGTGTGACTGGCAGTGCAGCATCCCACGTGTGACTGGCAGTGCAGGCTCCCCACGTGTGACTGGCAGTGCAGACTCCCCACGTGTGACTGGCAGTGCAAGCTCCCCACGTGTAACTGGCAGTGCAGGCTCACCACGTGTGGCTGGCAGTGCAGGCTCCCCACGTGTGACAGGCAGTGCAGGCTCCCCACGTGTGACTGGACGTGCAGGCTCCCCACGTGTGACTGGACGTGCAGGCTCCCCACGTGTGACTGGACGTGCAGGCTCCCCACGTGTGACTGGCAGTGCAGGCTCCCCACGTGTGACTGGCAGTGCAGGATCCCACGTGTGACTGTCAGTGCAGGCTCCCCACGTGTGACTGGCAGTGCAGGATCCCCACGTGTGATTAGCAGTGCAGGATCCCACGTGTGACTCGCAGTGCAGGCTCCCACGTGTGACTGGCAGTGCAGGATCCCCACGTGTGACTGGCAGTGCAGGATCCCCACGTGTGACTGGCAGTGCAGGCTCCCCACGTGTGACTCGCAGTGCAGGATCCCACGTGTGACTGGCAGTGCAGGCTCCCCACGTGTGACTGGCAGTGCAGGCTTCCCACGTGTGACTTTGCAGTGCAGGATCCCCACGTGTGACTAGCAGTGCAGGATCCCACGTGTGACTGGCAGTGCAGGATCCCACGTGTGACTGGCAGTGCAGGATCCCCACGTGTGACTGGCAGTGCAGGATCCCACGTGTGACTCGCAGTGCAGGATCCCACGTGTCACTGGCAGTGCAGGATCCCACGTGTCACTGGCAGTGCAGGCTCCCCATGTGTCACTGGCAGTGCAGGCTCCCCACGTGTCACTGGCAGTGCAGGCTCCCCACGTGTGACTGGCAGTGCAGGCTCCCCACGTGTGACTGGCAGTGCAGGCTCCCCACGTGTGACCGGCAGTGCAGGATACCACGTGTGACCGGCAGTGCAGGCTCCCCACGTGTGACCGGCAGTGCAGGCGCCCCACGTGTGACTGGCAGTGCATGCGCCCCACGTGTGACTGGCAGTGCAGGCTCCCCACGTGTGACTGGCAGTGCAGGATCCCACGTGTGACTGGCAGTGCAGGCTCCCCACGTGTGACTGGCAGTGCAGGCTCCCCACGTGTGACTGGCAGTGCAGGCTCCCCACGTGTGACTGGCAGTGCAGGATCCCACGTGTGACTGGACGTGCAGGCTCCCCACGTGTGACTGGCAGTGCAGGATCCCACGTGTGACTAGCAGTGCAGGATCCCATGTGTGACTGGCAGTGCAGGCTCCCCACGTGTGACTGGACGTGCAGGATCCCACATGTGACTGGCAGTGCAGGCTCCCCACGTGTGACTGGACGTGCAGGATCCCATATGTGACTGGCAGTGCAGGATCCCACATGTGACTGACAGTGCAGGCTCCCCACGTGTGACTGGCAGTGCAGACGTCCCACATGTGACTGACAGTGCAGGCTCCCCACGTGTGACTGGCAGTGCAGACGCCCCACGTGTGACTGGACGTGCAGGCTCCCCACGTGTGACTGGCAGTGCAGGCTCCCCACGTGTGACTGGCAGTGCAGGATCCCACGTGTGACTGGACGTGCAGGATCCCACGTGTGACTGGCAGTGCAGGCTCCCCACGTGTGACTGGCAGTGCAGGATCCCACGTGTGACTGGCAGTGCAGGCTCCCCACGTGTGACTGACAGTGCAGGCTCCCCACGTGCGACTGGACGTGCAGGCTCCCCACGTGTGACTGGCAGTGCAGGCTCCCCACGTGTGACTGGCAGTGCAGGATCCCACGTGTGACTGGCAGTGCAGGATCCCACGTGTGACTGGACGTGCAGGCTCCCCACGTGTGACTGGACGTGCAGGCTCCCCACGTGTGACTGGACGTGCAGACTCCCCACGTGTGACTGGCAGTGCAGGCTCCCCACGTGTGACTGGACGTGCAGGATCCCACGTGTGACTGGCAGTGCAGGCTCCTCACGTGTGACTGGCAGTGCAGGCTCCTCACGTGTGACTGGCAGTGCAGGCTCCCCACGTGTGACTGGCAGTGTAGGATCCCACGTGTGACTGACAGTGCAGGCTCCCCACGTGTGACTGGCAGTGCAGGCTCCCCACGTGTGACTGGACGTGCAGGCTCCCCACGTGTGACTGGCAGTGCAGGCTCCCCACGTGTGACTGGCAGTGCAGGCTCCCCACGTGTGACTGGCAGTGCAGGATCCCACGTGTGACTGGCAGTGCAGGCTCCCCACGTGTGACTGACAGTGCAGGCTCCACACGTGTGACTGGCAGTGCAGGCTCCACACGTGTGACTGGCAGTGCAGGCTCCCCACGTGTGACTGGCAGTGCAGGCTCCCCACGTGTGACTGGCAGTGCAGGATCCCACGTGTGACTGGCAGTGCAGGCTCCCCACGTGTGACTGCCACTGTAGGGACACTGTAACTGGATTTGTGGGAAATCTGCATCTTGGTATACGTGAACCCGGTTTCCCTGGCAAGGGAAAGGTGATTAACCCATTCAAGCCTCTGATAATATTTCTCAGTAAAAAAGTGCTTCTGTACGGGCGAGTTTTCCACGAAATCGTAAACCTCGTGCATTGCTGTGACCGGTCAAATCCCAAACCCAAGATGCAGAGAATCATATAAGTCCAACACACCCCAGCATGTCCAGGGCCTGGTCATAATTCACAAACTTCATAACCCAGAGCATTATTACCCTCCTCTCCTGGAGTTATTCATATTCTAGGTTACATTTCTTTTTAAACAAAAAGGGAAACGGCAGCGCACAGCCAAGGGAAACCAGGTTTGAAAAAGTAAAAAAAAAATCTTTATTTAATAATTAACACCATCACCCAAAGGAGGTGTAAGAGCATTTCTTTTAATGCTAACATTCGAGTCCAAAAAAGAGGGGGGAAAAAACTGCGACGCATCCCCAATACAAATAACGAGGAAGAGGGTAACTCCAAGAGTAAAAAAGTTTATTGGGCCAACCGCAAGAAGACCATCATGTTTCGCGCAGGCAGCGCTTCCTCAAGGTCCCCAGTGCTCTGTCGTGGGACCTCTTCTCTTTTCTCTTTTGAGGGACCTTGAGAAAGCGCTGCCTGCTCGAAACATGTTGGTCTTCTTGCGGTTGGCCCAATAAACTTTTTCTGCTCTTGGAGTTACCCTCTTCCTCGTTATTTGGATTGGGGGTGTGTCGCAGTTTCCCCCCCCCCCCCCTCTTTCTATTAAAGCGGCAACATCGCAGACGGCACACCAGGGAAACCTGTTCCTGTCCGGATTGATTTAAGAGGACAAGGATTAATTTCTCGCAGAGCAACCGTGAGTCACTTGGTGCAGTCAATTTGGGGAATTTATGTTAGAATAAGAATGCTGGGCGTCATTTATTTAAAGTTCCTGGACGTTGCTAGCTCAGAGACAGTGAGCCGAGGTAGGCGCCATCTTATTAGTTCCAATCATTATTAGATCCCCTCAGACTGACACCTTCCCACATCTGTGATATATGATATTTCATTGGACTGAATCAGGTTTCTATCCTATATATACATATAGAGTGGAGATTTTTAGGCTCTCCTCTTGGATTACTTTTTGGAGCCCCAGTTTCCCATGGACTCTATACCTATAACATTTTAGTCAGCAGCTGTTCCTAGAATATTAATGCCCAGAATCTGGACCAGTGGAAAGCTTGGCTTTTTATTCTAACATTTTGGCTTATAATATAAATTATTGTTCATTGAGCCAGTCCTCTCCCATAGTTCCTCTCCAGACTCTAGGATGACTCGTCATCTCATACTGACACTATATACCTCAATTACTATATACACTCAATACCTGGTCATGAACTACAACTCTGCCCTAGCCTCCTCTCTTGATCTACTTGCCCCTCTTTTTCTCTGCCGTTCTCCCCCTAATAACCCCAGACCCTGGCTAACACATGCTCTGCTCTTGTACTCGCTCCTCTGAACGCCTCTGGAGAAAATCTCACACACTCGCAGACTTCCTTCAGTACAAATTTATTCTATTCAGTTTCAACTCTGACCTTTCCAAGGCTAAACAAACCTACTTTTCTTTGCTAATCAACACTCACAAGTCTAATGCTTGCAATATACTAAGCGCGTGCGCACGGCAATGAAAAATATCTGTCTTCCTACGACAGTGTATTCACTGCCGATGCGCGTGTACAAAAGACATTTGTATTTTTGAGCGGCTGTCGTGTCGTGACACTGTGAGCCAATCACAGTGCGGCCTGCTGTTGTGATGTCATGGCCACGCCTCCTAACCGCGTACTTTACTGTTTGGCCTATAGGCACTAAACGCACGCGCAACGTCGGGCGCACGCACGTCTCGCTTAGTGTCATACATGCCTTACACACGCTGACTCGTCTCTGTCTTTGACTCTCTAATCAGACCACCGTCTGTTACCTGTTTTTGTTCCTCTATTTCACCTCAGGACTTTGCAGATTATTTAAAGACAGAGGTGGATTGACATTAGTCAAGGCATCCCCTCTGTATCCTCATATTGTACACCTCCTCTTCCTAACTCTCCTGCCATCATTGACTTTTTTCCTCTGTCTCTACACACACACACACACACACACACACACACACTTTCAACTCCTCCCTCCGCTCTGGTACCTTTCCCTCCTTCAAGCAGGTAACAGTTATACTCATACTCATAAACAGCATGCTTGACCCTACTTGTCTATCTAACTATCGTCCTGTCTCGCTCCTACATTTTGCCTCTAAACTCGTCCAACGCCTTGTATTGTCTCGATTGCTCCATGTTCTTACCTCCTATTCTCTCCTAGTTCCTCTACAATCTGGTTTCCACACTGCTCAATCCACCGACACAGCCCTCATCAAAATAACTAAGGACCTCCATCCTACCAAAGACAAAGGTCACTACACTCTGCTGATATTACTCAACCTCTTTGCATTCTTTGACACCGTGGACCACCCTCTTCTCCATCACATTCTTTATACTCTTGGTATGGTGACAGAGCTCTATCCTGGATTTCCTCTTACCTCTCCCATCGTACTTTCAGTGTCTTGTTTGCTAACGCCTTCTCCTCCTCTGTCGGTCTCTCTGTGGGCATAGCCAGGGGTCTGTCGTGGGACCTCTTCTCTTTTCTCTTTACACACTCTCTCTAGGTAACCTTATCAATCTTTTGTGTTCAAATATCTGATGCTGATGCCACACACATTTACCTTTCAACCATTGAACTTACACCTGCTGTACAGACCAAAGTCTCTGAATGTCTCTCCGCTATATTATCCTGAATGGCCCTCTACCGACTCTAACTTAACATGTCAAAGACAGAGCTCCTCATACTTCCTCCCAATCCTGGCCCTCAGGGATGCCGCCAGGAGGGGACAGCTGGGAAAAGTGTCCCGGGCCCGGTGGCTGCAGGAGGCCCGGCAGCTGGACAAAGCAGTTGGACCTGACCTCTAGTTGCCACCAGGGCCCGGCTCTCCCCCAGCTTCAGGACTCTCACTCACTCTGTCCCACGCCGAGCTTCCAACGCTGGTGCGCGATGGGCCTCTCTGATATCGGCGTGCTGGAAGCAAGCTTGGCTCACTTCTGGTGCGCGCCAGCATGAGGGAGGGCCGTCGCACGCTGACGTCCGAAGCTCGGTGTGGGACAGACAGGGAGCCCTGCAGCTGGGGAGAGCCGGCCTGAGACCATCCCCAAGGTAAGTCTGTTTTTTTTTTTTTTTTTAATATGTATGGGGGGGGGGGGAAGTATTTGTATTTGAATTGGGGGGGTGTATTTTTTATTATGTATTGGGATTATATGTATATAGTATGTGTATGTATTTGGGGTGTGGGGGGGGTTATATGTATTTAGGGGGGATTGAGTGGGGTAATTGAAGGAGGGTGGGGCGAGTGAGAGGAGGGAGTGAGAGGAGGGAGTGAATGAGTAAGAGAGACGCAGGGGAGAGAAATACATGCGTGGGGGATTGAGTGAGAGTTGGGTAATTGATGGAGTGGGGGTGAGTGAGGAAGAGGGAGTGAGACGGAGAGAAATACATGGGAATACGGGGAGAAATAGAGGGGGCGCAATATCCGACTAGCACCCTCTCTCTCCACCTTTAGGGCCCATCTTAAAACACACCTCTTTAATTAAGCATTTGGGTAGCTCCGCTGCCTGATACTATACATCTGATATGCATTTACCATGCCCTGCCCTCTTGCAGACAGACTTACCATAAAACCCACCTACAGCCTGTAAAAGTTCTTCCTACTTACCACTTGGACTGTAAACTCGCAGGGACTCATTTTCCTAATGTTACTTTTATGTTTGACGTGCTGATTCCTATTATGTCACGTGTATTACTGCTGTAAAGTGATCTGTACATGGATGGCGCTAGATAAATAAAGATATACATACAATAAGGCTAACAGCCACTCCCTCATTGGTATAGTCCTTTCCGTAATGAGTGCCTCTTCTCAGGGCAGCCACAGCTGCTCGTAATGTTTGTATTCCTGTTTGTTTTACCGGGCTCAGGCCTGCAGGGGCTCCCCACGGGACAGCCAGTAACAACAGAAGTTTAGTGACTATGCTGATGAGAGATTTTACCGTTCATGCTTATTTTTAATTCACAAGTGTCCATCCGTCATGCTGTCTCCAATAACCTTTTTTTTCTCGTCTTTCCTACAACCTTTTTGGTGCTTAGTCATTTCTTAGTGTAACACCCCTCCCCCCTCAATGGGATTACCAGGTTGCTGTGAGGAGTTAATAGCAGGATAGTGTGTGTTGAGCCCCACACTGTGTTACAATGGGGATACTGATGCCAGAAGGGATATAAAAGATAGGGGGAAGGGTCTTCAAGTAAGGTTCAAGGAGGACAAGAGGAGAGGAGCCTTGGGTATGACAAAGTAATAGCACAGACCAGGCACTCCTGCCTTACTATGTTGCAAAGAGGGACAGGGCCCTCTAAGTTAGGATCCCAGAAGAGGGCTAATGGAGTCCAACATATTTACAAAATAGGAAAACAGCACGCCACAGAGAGCCACAGGAAAGATGGCTCCCGGCTGTCAGCAGATAGGCTCTAACCACGGATCCAAATGAATAATCGTCTTAGTTTGTATGGAAGTGGCAGTTCCCAAACAGGCCAAAGGTATGCATGGTCACTTGCAAAGAACCCACCAGGATTCCTGTGTAACCGGGGTAATACCGATGATCCCAAAGCAACAAAGGGGGGCTGGGTCCCACACCAGTAGAGCAACCTCCTCAAAGCACCTCCATTTGAGTGTTGAGTGGGCACTGATGGAAGCACAGTATTTATGTACGTCTGTTATAAAGCCGGTACACTGTCATGGCCGTGTGAGCGGTCTCCATGCCTCGGGACACAAATGAAATACTTTTTGTACTACAAAAGTTCCTGGCGCCCATTATTTTCCATCCTTGCCACCTCATCGCTCAGCCGCCTGGATCCAGCACCCTCAGTCAAGGTTACCCATGCTTTGGAGCCAAACACAATACACCAATGTAATCTCCCTAAAAGCTGGACACGGAGGGTTACATTTATTTCTAAAAAAAATTACCGGGAAGTAATACATTGAGAAATTACCTCTCGTTTTCAAGTATGTCCTGCCTGGGCACAGAGTTATGATAATACATGGATGCATTAAATTAACAGAGTATACATAAAATTGACAGATATTTCATGAACAGTTAGAGATAATATATGATTATGGGCTTATGTAACAGTCATGTGTTGCCTAATGGTCATAGGTGTGGTACCGGAACCTAAAAGACGCACAGGATGCTAGGACACGGTCACTGCTACCCAGTTGGAGTTTAGGTTGGGATGCGTGACGAAGACTCCATGAATAAGGACACCAGAAGCTTCTATATCAAGGCAAACAGTCTTTATTGAACTTTAGCAGCAAACCGCAACTTCAACCGACAGCTGGGTTCCCACTGACGGGAACAAGCTTGTGTAGGGATGGGTTCCCCAGAGGGGAAAGAAGACTGACCTTTGGTGCTGGTGTGATGAGACATGTTGGATCAAACTCAAATATGTGAGAAGTCTGGAAATGTGGCATTCAAAAACGAAAGTATAAACTGCTGTCGAGTACTTTACCATATGGCAACAAGGCATATCACAAACCGAGAATCTGGTAAATAGGATCTATTACCTGTAGAACAAAAGAGCCCCCAAAAAATAAATTCACAGTCAAAATGTGTCTTTCACAAGTTATACCCCAAATATCTGACCCAATACCACCAAGGTAAAACCCAGAGTGTCACTAACAAGCAGTTCTGTTTAGTTTGAGTCTGTTTAATTTGATGATGGGGTTTATAAAATGTCACCTCCAATCTCAATGATAGTTGGGAGTTCTGAATTGTGATAGAAAATTATTGATTTTGTGGGATCAGTGAGACCCTATAGAAGACTACTAAGAAGCGCTATGTACATTAATGGCGCTATATAAATAAAGACATACAATGCTCTTAATCAGAAATGCTTTTAAGTAGAAATCTTTAAAGTAGTATGGAAGTTTAAAAAAGGAAGTTCAAAAAGAAGTGGAAAAAGTGGACACAATCTACTGCTTCTGATTCCTGCATTTGATCTACGCTGGAAAGGAGGATATCATCCCAGACTGCACATCTCAACACATTACTATTGCTGTGATGCCGCCTTTTCTTTTTATATTTGCTGTAACCTCCCTTATTTTCAAATTATGCACTTCCTTCCACCAGTCTCCTTATGTCTCTAACTCTATTCATATTTCGCCATCTCCTTACTTCACCACTTCTCAGTTCACATGAACTCCTTTCTTACCTGCGCCCTCTGACACCACACAGCTATACACCTTGCACTAAATCACACCCCTACAAATCCTCCTCACACATTCTCTTTCTATCCATGCTTCTCCTCCTTGCTTCTGGGGATATCTCTCCCAATCCTGGTCCCTGCCTTATTTCTACATGCTCTCGTCCTCGCCTGCCAAATTCAACTTCTACTCCTGGTGTCAACCCCTCCAACCTCATACCCATCCCCTGCCACCGTCCCTCCTCTCTGCCTTTCTCCTGTGCCCTTTGGAATGCTCGCTCCCTCTCTAACAAGTTCCTCTCTGTGCATGACTTCTTTCTCTCTCACTCCCTGCTCCTTTTTGCCATAACTGAGACCTGGCTCACTCAAACTGACTCTGCTCTGGAAGCTGCCCTCTCCTATGGTGGCCTTTCCTTCTCCCACACTCCGTGCCCTGGTGGCAGGGGTGGAGGCGTGGGGCTCCTGCTCTCCTCTCTCTGCCGCTACCGAACAGTTCCTATTCCTCCCTCTCTTGCTTTTCCCTCCTTTGAGGTTCACACAGTCCAGATCTTCTCTCCTCTCCCGGTCCATGTGGCGGTCATCTATCGCCCACCTTCCTCTACTCATCCCCCTTCTGCCTTTCTCTGTCACTTTGAATCCTGGCTCTCCTTCTTTCTCTCCTCAGACTCCCCTGTTCTTCTCCTTGGGGACTTCAATTGCCACATTGATGACCCCTCTCTCCCTTGGGCTTCCCACTTTCTTTCTCTAACCTCTTCTTTTGGCCTTCAACAATGGACTGAAGCCAGCACCCACAAGGATGGACACTACCTAGACCTGGTTTTCACTAAAAACTTCTCTCCGATTTCTCCATTTCCCCTCTCTGACCATCACCTCATCTCATTTTCTCTCTCTCGCTTCTCTCCATCTCCATCTCGCCCTCGTTTTTGCAGAAACCTGCGCTCTATTAACCTACCAGCTCTTGATTCCACTTTACGCTCCTCCCTCTCCTCTCTCAGTTCTGCTTCAGACCCTGACAACCTGGTCAGGAACTACAACTCTGTCTTATCTTCCTCTCTTGATCTTCATGCCCCGCTTTCTCTTTGCAGTCCTCGCCCTTCTAACCCCAGACCCTGGAAAAACTCCCACACACGCATGCTGCGTTCCTCCACTCGTTCCTCTGAATGCCTCTGGAGGAAATCTCATACGCTCGCAGACTTCATTCACTACAAATTTATGCTATCCTGTTTCAACTCTGCCCTCTCTCAGGCTAAATAAACCTACTTTTCATCACTAATCAACACACACAAGTCTAACCCACGCCGTCTCTTTTCTGTCTTTGACTCTCTACTCAGACCACCCTCAGCTGCCTCCTCTTCTTCCTCCATCTCACCTCAGGACTTTGCTGACTTTTTTAAGGAAAAGGTGGAGTCCATACGGCAGAACATCCCATCTGTTGCCTCCTCCCATCCCACAATGCTTCCCAACTCTCCTCCTGCCTTTCTTGACTCTTTTTCCGCTATCTCGGAGGAGGATGTGTCACTGCTGATCTCCTCTTCTCCCTCTACCACTTGCCCTCTTGATCCCATTCCCTCCCATCTCCTAAAACTTCTTGCTCCTTCCATAATCCCTATGCTCACATAGATCTTTAACTCTTCCCTCTATTCTGGTACCTTTCCATCATCCTTCAAGCATGCAACTGTTATACCATTACTCAAAAACAGCAAGCTTGACCCTACCTGTCCTTCTAACTATCGACCTGTCTCCCTCCTGCCTTTTGCCTCCAAACTCCTTGAACGTCTTGTATTCTCTCGATTGCTACACTTTCTCAACACCTATTCTGTCCTAGACCCTGTACAATCTGGCTTCTGCACTGCTCACTCTACTGAAACAGCCCTCACTAAAATAACTGACGACCTCCACGCTGCCAAAGACAGAGGTCATTACACTCTGCTCATATTACTCAACCTCTCTGCAGCATTCGACACCGTGGACCACCCTCTTCTCCTTCACATTCTCCATACTCTTGGTATTCAGAACAAAGCTTTATCCTGGATCTCCTCTTACCTCTCCCATCGTACTTTCAGTGTCTCTTTTGCTAACACCTCCTCCTCCTCTATTGATCTCTCTGTGGGGGTACCCCAGGGCTCTGTCCTAGGACCCCTTCTCTTTTCTCTTTACACACTCTCTCTAGGTGACCTAATCACATCTTTTGGGTTTAAATATCACCTCTATGCTGACGACACACAAATTTACCTTTCCACCCCTGACCTTACACCTGCTATACAGACCAAAGTTTCTGAATGCCTCTCTGGAATATCATCCTGGATGGCCATCCGCCGACTGAAATTTAACATGGCAAAAACAGAGCTCCTTATACTTCCTCCCAAACTCCTTCCACATTGCTATTGGAAATACGATCATTCACCCAGTAGCCCACGCACGCTGCCTAGGGGTTACACTTGATGCCTCTCTCTCATTCTCATCTCATATTCAAAACGTTTCTAAAACTTGTCGCTATTTCCTCCGCAATATCACAAAGATACGCCCTTTCCTCTGTTACTCAACTGCTAAAACTCTGACTCAGGCCCTCATTCTCTCACGTCTCGATTACTGCAACCTCCTGCTGTCTGGCCTTCCTACCTCTCACCTGTCTCCCCTACAATCTATCCTAAACGCTGCTGCCAGAATCACTCTACTCTTTCCTAAATCTGTCTCCGCATCTCCCCTCCTGAAATCCCTCTCCTGGCTTCCGATTAAATCACGTATCTCACACTCAATTCTCCTGCTCACTTTTAAAGCTTTACATTCTTCTGCCCCTCCTTACATCTCAGCCCTAATTTCTCGCTATGCACCATCCCGACTCTTGCGTTCTTCTCAAGGATGTCTTCTTTCTACCCCCTTTGTATCTAAAGCTCTCTCCCGCCTTAAATCTTTCTCACTTTCTGCCCCACACCTCTGGAATGCCCTTCCCCTCAATACCCGACTAGCCGCCTCGCTATCCACCTTTAAGACTCACCTTAAGACACATCTGCTTAAAGAAGCATATGAGTAGCACTGGATAATCATGGACACATGACACATAAAGCTTGGCCCCCTGCAGACACACTTACTAGTATTCCCTCCTACTGTCTCTGTACGTTCTCCCTACCTACCATTTAGATTGTAAGCTCCTCAGAGCAGGGACTCCTTCCTTAATGTTACTTTTACAGTATGTCTGAAGCACTTATTCCCATGATCTGTTATTTATATTATTTGTTATTTATATGATATGTATTACTACTGTGAAGCGCTATGTACATTTATGGCGCTATATAAATAAAGACATACAATACAAAGTCTGAGATGCTAAATATCATTAAGACTGACTTAAAATCTGTGAGACTCATGTCTGAGGAAATAAATCCTTGCTGTGGTGCAGTAAATAAGCCAGCCAATCAGGTAATACGACATCTGGTTGGCCGAGAGACCAACCAGAAAAAGGTAAGGGCTCAAACTAAAATAAACATAGGCCAGAAACTAGTGCAACTGTAAAATGAGAAAAACTGTGCACTAAATAAGGAGGTTAAGTTTAAAGGAAAAACCATGGGGGGATACAGAGCAGCTACCTGCCCAGTGGCCAAAGTGTGGGTGTACTCTGCTCAGATACGGGAGCACACTAGCACTCGGAATAAGGCCTGGCAGGGGAGGGATACCTCCCCTGCCAAACGCTGCTTCCTGGACTTATAAATAGCCAATTTGGCTAATGCCAGGAGCAAGTTGACGAGGAGGTCCCTGGCCCTAGTGTTCCGGGATACTGGGCGCCCAAAAATAAAAAGGTGCAGGGAGAAATGCAACCAGAACTGAAGAAGGAGGCCCCTCAAGAATGACAAGAGGGGCTGCAGTTTGGCGCAACTGAAATAAATATGGAACACGGACTCCCTTGTGCCACAAAATGGGCATGTGGCTAGGGAGTCCGTGAAGTGGGCAAGGTACTCTCCCATGCTCAGTGCACCATGGGCAGCGGTGCGCAAACTGGGGGCGCGAGATTTTTTTGGGGGGGCGCGGGCAGCTGCACAGGTCCCGCGCTCTCCCCCTAGGCATTTAAATTAAATGCCGGGGAACCGTGCAAGGCCTCTGCAACCTCAACATACCGAGGTTCCGACGGCTCCAGGACGCGTTACCATGGCAATGTGGCGTCCAGGTCATGTGATGGCACGGTTGCCACGGTAACGTGACGTCAAAAGTCCCCGCGGCGTCATTTCCACGCCGTGCGAGGTAAGGGGGGGGAGGCGCACCAAGGAGGAGAGCAGGCACGAGGGAGGGGGGGAGGTGGGGGCAGCAAAAAAAGTTTGCACGCCCATGCCATGGAGGATTAACTTTGTTGGTAGTACTCGCCTCCAGATGGTATCGGGGAAGGCGACGAGGGCGGGGCAGGCGACGAGGGCGAGGTAGTGCACTGTATGGAGCACGAGAGTACAGCCACCTCCTCATGCCGAGGGTATGGTTCCAAGCCTGCTTAGGCTGGGGACAGAAGGAGCCTTAGGGGGTTGGCGGGTTAAGCAGAAGTATGTATGACCTTTGCTCCTGCTGTAGGACCAAATTGGAAAACGGATTATTGGTTTAGGGTGAGGTTAGCTAGAAGGGCAATATAACCCATGTGAAACTTAAAATAGTGATGTTTGCAAAAACTCCGCTTTCCGGCGATTTTCACTATACGTTGGGCCCCTGGAACGAAACCCGCCGTATACCCAGGGCCCTCCTGTATTACAAATAAAAACTAAGCGATATACAATCGTGTTTATCCAATCCATGCCGTTTTTTCCTATGTTTCTGCAGCTTGAAGATCTTTCTGGACAACATTGTCTAATACACAGGATTGCCACTACCGGTTTCAATTAGGTATTTCCGGACTACAGGTTTAGATTGAAAATCTCTGGGCAAAACAGGGCCGGCTGGGATGTTTGTGGGGCTTGGTGCAGACACAGGTGCAGGGCAGAGCCATTTGATGTTGCGTACCCATGTTGACGGGCAGTGGCGAATTTCCCATTAGGCCCGAGCCATATACCCATATACAGATGCCGCGCACTCAGGCCTGATGAGGCACTTATATGCAGCGGCCGCCTCCTTGCTACCACCCTCCTTCTCCTAAATCGCAGTGTCAAATGATGCCACGGACATCACCGTCATGTCACATGGCGTCTCGTTGCCATGTTACCATTGGTGACGAAATGACTCCGCGATTCGGAAGGAGGCGGCCACCATATGTAAGTGCCAGCCAAGGGGCCCGCCGATGTTGAAGGGACCATGCAGCAGAAGATGCTGCTGCTGCCGGGGATGGTATGAGAGTTAAATGTATACATAAAAAATTCATTGTAACATCGCCGGAAGAGATCAGTGTATCTCGAAAGCTCGCACAAATAAAAGCATTTCGTTAGCCACAGAACGGTATCATCTATTTATTTATTTTTTGATTAAAAAATAAAATAAATACAAACATTTTTATTGAATTGCCAAATTTGTCCGGGTTTTAGCCGTCAGCGGATGGTGGCAACCCTGCTCACACCAAGCAACAGTGTTAGCTCCGCAGGACACTGCCTGTAATAATAATAATAATATTATTATTATTAACTATCATTCTCTGTAAATCTCCTGACAGCCCTACATAATGTCTGACAGTCATACTGTGTTCGACATGCGTGCCCCATATAAAGGGAATATCTGTCTCCCCCTGAGGACGAGTCGCCATAACTCTTTGGGCGGGAAAAAATAACTGCCGCCTCGGCTTCCTCCACCTAGGAACAGTGTTGGTGTGACGTCACCCAGTGCAACCCCGCGCAGCTATTGGCTACTCTCTGATGCTGATAAAGTGATTGGGTACTTTCTCCGGCGTCTATATCGAGCACCTCCATTCCCCAGGCCTCCTGGGGAGAGAGGCGCGGGGCGGAACGGTCTCTGTATCTTGCTGCTGTGATTGGCTGGTGGCAGCTGTCCCCGCCCGTTGCTGCTGTGATTGGCTGGTGACAGCTGTTCCCGCCCCTTGCTGCTCGGAGCGCGGGAGTTGAAGCGGATACAGTATTTAATACCTGGGAGTACTGCGGTGTTTCAATACTACCGAGGTAATAATGCGGGGTAATAAAGAAACCCGGTTAGTTATTGTATTCAGGCATTATGGAGTAATAATGCTGCCATGTCTTGAGATGATACACAAGTATTTATGAGTAATGCAGAGTAACACCGGGAAAGGGTGGTGTGTTATGTGAGGTACTTCAGCTGTAGTAGTACTGGCGTATTAGCGAGGCAACAGGAACATGATACTAACACAGCGTCATAAATTAAAGTACTCTGGAGAAATACAGTGCATCTCTTTATGTGAGTAGTTAGAGGCACCCACAGTAATGTTACCCGCATCCTAGAGTATTCCCCCCCACCCCACCTAGATGGAGCGGTTTATAAAACTAAAATACTTACTCCAGTACTACAAATACTGTGACTTGTACAGGAAAGAAATCCCATGTATGAAGTCTTCCTCTGGAGCAAAATACTTTATCCTATATCTGTATTTACTGTATCTGTTGCCTAAGGCTGAGCGCATGGTGGCGGCGTTGCTACGTGCGCGCTTGCGTCTGCACGCGCTTCTGGGACTCTTACCTAGTTGGCTATTGGAGTTCTTCAAGTGCCCGCGGCGCTGTGCGTGTGTCGACGTGGCTATATTTGTGCCGCCACAACTCCAAAATGAGATTTGGGGCTGCAGTAGCGTGACGGCGTCACGTGAGCTGGTTCAGCCAATGAGGGCGAACCAGCTCCGTGACGCGCCTGACTCGTTTGACACGCCCCCGATCGCCGCGATCTATCTCATGCAGCTAGCGCACACATCGCTTGGGCTGCAGGAGGGCGCGCAGGGCAGCGTGCGCCCGCGCCACAAGCGTGAGCTCGGCCTAAGGTTAGCATAGGTGGAACTTGATGGACGCGTGTCTTTTTTTCAACCTCCATCGGCTGTGTAACTAATTATATAAGTAATTATGCTTACACTTATTTCCATTTATATATATTTAAATACTTTTTCAGTGTAAACAATTCTATATTCTACAAACTGAACAATGGGAGAATTATTGCTACAGTGTATTGAGAGCAGCGTATAATGTGGTATAATGCTGTATAAAATGTGTTTTCAGCTGATTTTGCCTTACTGTAAATGGAAAATTCCCATGTACAGACACGTTACAGAGGTCCACGGATACATTATATCTGCATACTGATACGTTACAGGGGACCACAGATACATTATATCTGCATACTGATACGTTACAGGGGACCACAGATACATTATATCTGCATACTGATACGTTACAGGGGACCACGGATACATTATATCTGCATACTGATACGTTACAGAGGTCCACAGATACATTATATCTGCATACTGATACGTTACAGGGGACCACGGATACATTATATCTGCATACTGATACGTTACAGGGGACCACGGATACATTATATCTGCATACTGATACGTTACAGAGGTCCACAGATACATTATATCTGCATACTGATACGTTACAGGGGACCACGGATACATTATATCTGCATACTGATACGTTACAGAGGTCCACAGATACATTATATCTGCATACTGATACGTTACAGGGGACCACGGATACATTATATCTGCATACTGATACGTTACAGGGGACCACGGATACATTATATCTGCATACTGATACGTTACAGGCGACCACGGATACATTATATCTGCATACTTATACGTTACAGGGGACCACGGATACATTACATCTGCATACTGATACGTTACAGAGGTCCACAGATACATTATATCTGCATACTGATACATGTTACAGGGGCCCACGGATACATTATATCTGCATACTGATACGTTACAGGGGACCACGGATACATTATATCTGCATACTGATACATGTTACAGGGGACCACGGATACATTATATCTGCATACTGATACGTGTTACAGGGGACCACGGATACATTATATCTGCATACTGATACGTTACAGGGGACCACGGATACATTATATCTGCATACTGATACGTTACAGAGGTCCACGGATACATTATATCTGCATACTGATACATGTTACAGAGGTCCACGGATACATTATATCTGCATACTGATACATGTTACAGGGCACCACAGATACATTATATCTGCATACTGATACATGTTACAGGGCACCACAGATACATTATATCTGCATACTGATACGTTACAGGGGACCACGGATACATTATATCTGCATACTGATACGTTACAGGGGACCACAGATACATTATATCTGCATACTGATACGTTACAGGGGACCACAGATACATTATATCTGCATACTGATACTTTACAGGGGACCACGGATACATTATATCTGCATACTGATACGTTACAGGGGACCACGGATACATTATATCTGCATACTGATACGTTACAGGGGACCACAGATACATTATATCTGCATACTGATACGTTACAGGGGACCACAGATACATTATATCTGCATACTGATACGTTACAGGGGACCACAGATACATTATATCTGCATACTGATACTTTACAGGGGACCACGGATACATTATATCTGCATACTGATACGTTACAGGGGACCACGGATACATTATATCTGCATACTGATACGTTACAGGGGACCACAGATACATTATATCTGCATACTGATACGTTACAGGGGACCACGGATACATTATATCTGCATACTGATACATGTTACAGGGGACCACGGATACATTATATCTGCATACTGATACGTTACAGGGGACCACGGATACATTATATCTGCATACTGATACGTTACAGGGGACCACGGATACATTATATCTGCATACTGATACGTTACAGGGGACCACGGATACATTATATCTGCATACTGATACGTTACAGGGGACCACGGATACATTATATCTGCATACTGATACGTTACAGGGGACCACGGATACATTATATCTGCATACTGATACGTTACAGGGGACCACGGATACATTATATCTGCATACTGATACGTTACAGGGGACCACGGATACATTATATCTGCATACTGATACGTTACAGGGGACCACGGATACATTATATCTGCATACTGATACGTTACAAGGGACCACGGATACATTATATCTGCATACTGATACATGTTACAGGGGACCACGGATACATTATATCTGCATACTGATACGTTACAGGGGCCCACGGATACATTATATCTGCATACTGATACATGTTACAGGGGCCCACGGATACATTATATCTGCATACTGATACATGTTACAGGGGACCACGGATACATTATATCTGCATACTGATACATGTTACAGGGGCCCACGGATACATTATATCTGCATACTGATACATGTTACAGGGGACCACGGATACATTATATCTGCATACTGATACATGTTTCAGAGGACCATGGATACATTATATCTGCATACTGATACATGTTACAGGGGACCACGGATACATTATATCTGCACACTGATACGTTACAGAGGTCCACGGATACATTATATCTGCATACTGATACGTTACAGGGGACCACGGATACATTATATCTGCATACTGATACATGTTACAGAGGACCATGGATACATTATATGTGCATACTGATACATGTTACAGGGGACCACGGATACATTATATCTGCATACTGATACGTTACAGGGGCCCACGGATACATTATATCTGCATACTGATACATGTTACAGGGGCCCACGGATACATTATATCTGCATACTGATACATGTTACAGGGGACCACGGATACATTATATCTGCATACTGATACATGTTACAGGGGCCCACGGATACATTATATCTGCATACTGATACATGTTACAGGGGACCACGGATACATTATATCTGCATACTGATACATGTTACAGGGGCCCACGGATACATTATATCTGCATACTGATACATGTTACAGGGGACCACGGATACATTATATCTGCATACTGATACATGTTTCAGAGGACCATGGATACATTATATCTGCATACTGATACATGTTACAGGGGACCACGGATACATTATATCTGCATACTGATACGTTACAGAGGTCCACGGATACATTATATCTGCATACTGATACATGTTACAGGGGACCACGGATACATTATATCTGCATACTGATACGTTACAGAGGTCCACGGATACATTATATCTGCATACTGATACGTTACAGGGGACCACGGATACATTATATCTGCATACTGATACGTTACAGAGGTCCACAGATACATTATATCTGCATACTGATACGTTACAGGGGACCACGGATACATTATATCTGCATACTGATACGTTACAGGGGACCACGGATACATTATATCTGCATACTGATACGTTACAGGGGACCACAGATACATTATATCTGCATACTGATACGTTACAGGGGACCACGGATACATTATATCTGCATACTGATACGTTACAGGGGACCACGGATACATTATATCTGCATACTGATACGTTACAGGGGACCACGGATACATTATATCTGCATACTGATACGTTACAGGGGACCACGGATACATTATATCTGCATACTGATACATGTTACAGGGGACCACGGATACATTATATCTGCATACTGATACGTTACAGGGGACCACGGATACATTATATCTGCATACTGATACGTTACAGGGGACCACGGATACATTATATCTGCATACTGATACGTTACAGGGGACCACGGATACATTATATCTGCATACTGATACGTTACAGGGGACCACGGATACATTATATCTGCATACTGATACGTTACAGGGGACCACGGATACATTATATCTGCATACTGATACGTTACAGGGGACCACGGATACATTATATCTGCATACTGATACGTTACAGGGGACCACGGATACATTATATCTGCATACTGATACGTTACAGGGGACCACGGATACATTATATCTGCATACTGATACGTTACAAGGGACCACGGATACATTATATCTGCATACTGATACATGTTACAGGGGACCACGGATACATTATATCTGCATACTGATACGTTACAGGGGCCCACGGATACATTATATCTGCATACTGATACATGTTACAGGGGCCCACGGATACATTATATCTGCATACTGATACATGTTACAGGGGACCACGGATACATTATATCTGCATACTGATACATGTTACAGGGGCCCACGGATACATTATATCTGCATACTGATACATGTTACAGGGGACCACGGATACATTATATCTGCATACTGATACATGTTTCAGAGGACCATGGATACATTATATCTGCATACTGATACATGTTACAGGGGACCACGGATACATTATATCTGCACACTGATACGTTACAGAGGTCCACGGATACATTATATCTGCATACTGATACGTTACAGGGGACCACGGATACATTATATCTGCATACTGATACATGTTACAGAGGACCATGGATACATTATATGTGCATACTGATACATGTTACAGGGGACCACGGATACATTATATCTGCATACTGATACGTTACAGGGGCCCACGGATACATTATATCTGCATACTGATACATGTTACAGGGGCCCACGGATACATTATATCTGCATACTGATACATGTTACAGGGGACCACGGATACATTATATCTGCATACTGATACATGTTACAGGGGCCCACGGATACATTATATCTGCATACTGATACATGTTACAGGGGCCCACGGATACATTATATCTGCATACTGATACATGTTACAGGGGCCCACGGATACATTATATCTGCATACTGATACATGTTACAGGGGACCACGGATACATTATATCTGCATACTGATACATGTTTCAGAGGACCACGGATACATTATATCTGCATACTGATACATGTTACAGGGGACCACGGATACATTATATCTGCATACTGATACGTTACAGAGGTCCACGGATACATTATATCTGCATACTGATACATGTTACAGGGGACCACGGATACATTATATCTGCATACTGATACGTTACAGAGGTCCACGGATACATTATATCTGCATACTGATACGTTACAGGGGACCATGGATACATTATATCTGCATACTGATACATGTTACAGGGGACCACGGATACATTATATCTGCATACTGATACGTTACAGGGGACCACAGATACATTATATCTGCATACTGATACGTTACAGGGGACCACGGATACATTATATCTGCATACTGATACGTTACAGGGGACCACGGATACATTATATCTGCATACTGATACGTTACAGAGGACCACGGATACATTATATCTGCATACTGATACGTTACAGGGGACCATGGATACATTATATCTGCATACTGATACGTTACAGGGGACCACGGATACATTATATCTGCATACTGATACATGTTACAGGGGACCACAGATACATTATATCTGCATACTGATACGTTACAGGGGACCACGGATACATTATATCTGCATACTGATACGTTACAGGGGACCACGGATACATTATATCTGCATACTGATACGTTACAGAGGACCACGGATACATTATATCTGCATACTGATACGTTACAGGGGACCACGGATACATTATATCTGCATACTGATACATGTTACAGGGGACCACGGATACATTATATCTGCATACTGATACGTTACAGGGGACCACGAATACATTATATCTGCATACTGATACATGTTACAGGGGCCCACGGATACATTATATCTGCATACTGATACATGTTACAGGGGACCACGGATACATTATATCTGCATACTGATACATTACAGGGGACCACGGATACATTATATCTGCATACTGATACATTACAGGGGACCACGGATACATTATATCTGCATACTGATACATGTTACAGGGGCCCACGGATACATTATATCTGCATACTGATACATGTTACAGGGGACCACGGATACATTATATCTGCATACTGATACGTTACAGGGGACCACGGATACATTATATCTGCATACTGATACATGTTACAGGGGCCCACGGATACATTATATCTGCATACTGATACATGTTACAGGGGCCCACGGATACATTATATCTGCATACTGATACGTTACAGGGGACCACAGATACATTATATCTGCATACTGATACGTTACAGGGGACCACGGATACATTATATCTGCATACTGATACATGTTACAGGGGACCACGGATACATTATATCTGCATACTGATACGTTACAGGGGCCCACGGATACATTATATCTGCATACTGATACATGTTACAGGGGCCCACGGATACATTATATCTGCATACTGATACATGTTACAGGGGCCCACAGATACATTATATCTGCATACTGATACGTTACAGAGGTCCACGGATACATTATATCTGCATACTGATACGTTACAGGGGACCACGGACACATTATATCTGCATACTGATACATGTTACAGGGGCCCACGGATATATTATATCTGCATACTGATACATGTTACAGGGGACCACGGATACATTATATCTGCATACTGATACGTTACAGGGGACCACGGATACATTATATCTGCATACTGATACATGTTACAGGGGACCACGGATACATTATATCTGCATACTGATACGTTACAGGGGACCACGGATACATTATTTCTGCATACTGATACATGTTACAGGGGCCCACGGATACATTATATCTGCATACTGATACATGTTACAGGGGACCACGGATACATTATTTCTGCATACTGATACGTTACAGGGGACCACGGATACATTATATCTGCATACTGATACGTTACAGGGGACCACGGATACATTATATCTGCATACTGATACGTTACAGGGGCCCACGGATACATTATATCTGCATACTGATACGTTACAGAGGTCCACGGATACATTATATCTGCATACTGATACGTTACAGGGGACCACGGATACATTATATCTGCATACTGATACGTGTTACAGGGGCCCACGGATACATTATATCTGCATACTGATACGTTACAGGGGCCCACGGATACATTATATCTGCATACTGATACGTTACAGGGGCCCACGGATACATTATATCTGCATACTGATACATGTTACAGGGGACCACGGATACATTATATCTCCATACTGATACGTTACAGGGGACCACGGATACATTATATCTGCATACTGATACATGTTACAGGGGACCACGGATACATTATATCTGCATACTGATACGTTACAGGGGACCACAGATACATTATATCTGCATACTGATACGTTACAGGGGACCACAGATACATTATATCTGCATACTGATACGTTACAGGGGACCACGGATACATTATATCTGCATACTGATACATGTTACATGGGCCCACGGATACATTATATCTGCATACTGATACATGTTACAGGGGCCCACGGATACATTATATCTGCATACTGATACGTTACAGGGGCCCACGGATACATTATATCTGCATACTAATACGTGTTACAGGGGACCACGGATACATTATATCTGCATACTGATACGTTACAGGGGACCACAGATACATTATATCTGCATACTGATACGTTACAGGGGACCACGGATACATTATATCTGCATACTGATACGTTACAAGGGACCACGGATACATTATATCTGCATACTGATACGTGTTACAGGGGCCCACGGATACATTATATCTGCATACTGATACGTTACAGGGGCCCACGGATACATTATATCTGCATACTGATACATGTTACAGGGGACCACGGATACATTATATCTCCATACTGATACGTTACAGGGGACCACGGATACATTATATCTGCATACTGATACATGTTACAGGGGACCACGGATACATTATATCTGCATACTGATACGTTACAGGGGACCACGGATACATTATATCTGCATACTGATACATGTTACAGGGGCCCACGGATACATTATATCTGCATACTGATACGTTACAGGGGCCCACGGATACATTATATCTGCATACTGATACATGTTACAGGGGCCCACGGATACATTATATCTGCATACTGATACGTTACAGGGGCCCACGGATACATTATATCTGCATACTGATACATGTTACAGAGGTCCACGGATACATTATATCTGCATACTGATACGTTACAGGGGACCACGGATACATTATATCTGCATACTGATACGTTACAGGGGACCACGGATACATTATATCTGCATACTGATACGTTACAGAGGTCCACAGATACATTATATCTGCATACTGATACATGTTACAGGGGACCACGGATACATTATATCTGCATACTGATACGTTACAGGGGACCACGGATACATTATATCTGCATACTGATACGTTACAGGGGACCACGGATACATTATATCTGCATACTGATACGTTACAGGGGACCACGGATACATTATATCTGCATACTGATACATGTTACAGGGGACCACGGATACATTATATCTGCATACTGATACGTTACAGAGGTCCACGGATACATTATATCTGCATACTGATACATGTTACAGAGGTCCACGGATACATTATATCTGCATACTGATACGTTACAGGGGACCACGGATACATTATATCTGCATACTGATACGTTACAGGGGACCACGGATACATTATATCTGCATACTGATACGTTACAGGGGACCACGGATACATTATATCTGCATACTGATACATGTTACAGGGGACCACGGATACATTATATCTGCATACTGATACATGTTACAGGGGACCACGGATACATTATATCTGCAGACTGATACATGTTTGGACCACGGATACATTATATCTGCAGACTGATACATGTTTGGACCACGGATACATTATATCTGCATACTGATACATGTTACAGGGGACCACGGATACATTATATCTGCATACTGATACATGTTACAGGGGACCACGGATACATTATATCTGCATACTGATACATGTTACAGGGGACCACGGATACATTATATCTGTAGTGAGAAAGGTCCAGCTGAATGGGTTTCTAAATACTGTCTCATAACTTGTTCGGCTCCATTGACATTTATGGTGTGATGGTGTGACCAGCTTTTCCTGAATGCGTGACTGCAGTATCTGGAAGCAGCGTGTTACATATTATTAGTTGCTGCCGAGAGTAAGAATTTTAGGATGAACTTTGGAATTTTATTAACAATATAATGAACATGACAAACGTATGTTAATGTGTTACTCATCTCAGTGCCTTTATACTATTAATAATCCAGTATAAATTGTTAAATAGAACAAGGGGATTTGGGAGTAATACACAACACTCAGTACTTCTCTTAGGAAACAGATACTGTAAAGTAATATTAAAGGGACACATTCCTTATAGTGACGTTGACAGATTTTAAGTACCATGAAGCAATATAATGAAAACACTGTGGGGGGGAGGCTCATTAATATGACAAATTAATTCTCCGGGAGTATAGAGGACACAGGTACTGCAGAGTAACACCATGGTAGTTTCTTGGAGGATGGGAATCCTGCTGAACAATATTCAGGTAATGAGATACTGAGGTATTACAAGGTAATAGGCATGTTTCTCCTGATACCTGTGGCCTTGTTTATAGGAGATGGCTG
The DNA here is from genome assembly GCF_040206685.1 of Ascaphus truei. Taxonomy (NCBI): domain Eukaryota; kingdom Metazoa; phylum Chordata; class Amphibia; order Anura; family Ascaphidae; genus Ascaphus; species Ascaphus truei. The sequence continues at coordinate 282,529,921 of NC_134487.1, forward strand.
TGAAGTTCCCGTTCCCTTACCAGCCGTATCCCATCCAGGAGGAGTTCATGGCACAGCTGTATCAGGTGCTGGAGGCGGGGAACGTTGGCATATTTGAGAGTCCGACAGGAACGGTGAGGATTCAGATCAATCTTATGGTGTTTGGTACAAGTTGTGAGGAGCAGTGTCGGCTGTGTATAACAATCTTGTATTTATACTAATATGAAACCAGAAAGCAACAGTTCATATTCATAGTGATATTCAATCAACAAACTGCTGTGAAAAGCAGGAATTAGACACTTCAGATCATCTAAATCGTCTAATTAGATAATTATCCTGAAATGGTTTCCTTCCAATAATTAGCGCTTCTGATCCCCAGACCCTGTCATTCTAGCTACATGTTGGTTATTTATAACATGTGTTACCAGGAAGTAATACATTGAGAGTTACCTCTCGTTTTCAAGTATGTCCCGGGCCAGGGGCGTAGCTATAGCCCAGGCAGAGCCCTGGGGCCTGCTCTTCCCCCCCCCCCCCCTGTCGTTGGCCCATCTGTCTCTCTTCAGATAGACAGGCGGGGGGAGATGGTATGTGGCGCGGGCCCCCCGGCGTTAAACAGAAGCCGGTAGAGGAATCAGCACTTGTTACACAGGCAGAGCAGGACGGCAGGGGAGGAGCGCACTCTTGCGGTCTGACCCGGAAGTCTTTCTTAGGCCGTGATTATACCCAAAAACGCATGTAGCGGTGGCGCCAAAACAACAAACCAAAATCCTATGGAACTGCTCATACCGCTGGCGACGGTCGCGCTGCAAAGCGGACGGCAGGGGAAGAGACAGAGAATTTAGTTTTTTTCTTGCGACAGCCGTGTTACGTGAGCGGTTGGTGACAAGGGGGAGATCTGATAATGAGGGGGGGAGAGCTGATGATGGGGAGGGAGAGAGATAAGGAGGAGGAGAGGGGAGATAATGATGAGGGGGAGAGATGATGATGATGATGGGGAGGGAGAGAGATAAGGAGGAGGAGAGGGGAGATAATGATGAGGGGGAGAGATGATGATGATGGGGAGGGAGAGAGATAAGGAGGACGAGAGGGGAGATAATGATGAGTGGGAGAGCTGATGATGGGGAGGGAGAGAGATAAGGAGGAGGAGAGGGGAGATAATGATGAGGGGGAGAGATGATGATGATGGGGAGGGAGAGAGATAAGGAGGAGGAGAGGGGAGATGATGAGGGGGAGAGATGAGATATGTATGTATGTCTTTATTTATATAGCACCATTAATGTACATAGCGCTTCGCAGTAGTAATACACGTGACAATCATATAAATAACAATACAAATAACAGATCATGGGAATAAGTGCTTCAGACTTAAAAATTAACATTTAGGAAGAGGAGTCCCCTGCTTCGCAGAGCTTACAATCTAATTGGCAGGTAGGAAGGACATACAGAGACAGTAGGAGGGCGTTTTGATAAGTGCGTCTGCAAGGGGCCAAGCTTTATGTATCGTGTATAGTATTAGCCGCGGAGCTACTTATATGCTTCGTTAAGCAGGTGTGTTTTTAAGGTGGGTCTTAAAGGTGGATAGAGAGGGTGCTAGTCGGATACTGAGGTGAAGGGCATTCCAGAGGTGTGGGGCAGTCAGTGAGAAAGGTTTAATGCAGGAGAGGGCTTTAGATACAAAGGGGGTAGAAAGAAGACATCCTTGAGCAGAACGTAAGAATCGGGATGGTGGATAGTGAGAAATTAGGGCTGAGATGTAAGGAGGGGCAGAAGAGTGTAAAGCTTTAAAAGTGAGGAGTAGAATTGAGCGCGAGATGCAGGATTTGATCGGAAGCCAGGAGAGGGATTTCAGCAGGGGAGGCGCTGAGACATTTTTAGGAAAGAGTAGAGTGATACTGGCAGCAGCGTTTAGGATAGATTGTAGGGGAGACAGGTGAGAGGCAGGAAGGCCGGACAGAGATGAGAGATTTTTATTTTATTTATTTATAAAAATGTTTTACCAGAAAGTAATACATTGAGAGTTACCTCTCGTTTTCAAGTATGTCCTGGGCATAGTTAATATGACAAATAATACATGGTTACAAATACAGTTACATAAATGAACAGGGTATACATTATATACAATACATTGCATGCACAGTTAGAGAAGATGTATATTATAGGCTTATGTAACAGTTACAGACCAGATTAAAATGTGAGACAGCCTTAGTTTTGAAAGAACTTAAACTGGTGGTGGATGTGAGAGTCTCCGGTAGGTTGTTCCACTTTTGGGGTGCACGGTAAGAGAAGGAGGAGCGGCCGGATACTTTGTTGAGCCTTGGGACCATGAACAGTCTTTTGGAGTCTGATCTCAGGTGATAGGTGCTGCATGTGGTAGGGGTGAGGAGCTTGTTCAGATAGCTGGGTAGCTTGCCCATGAAGAATTTAAAGGCAAGACAGGAAAAGTGAACTTTGCGCCAGGACTCGAGTGATGACCAATCTAGTTCTTTGAGCATTTCGCAGTGATGTGTGTTATAGTTGCATTGGAGAACAAAACGACAAATTGAATTGTAGAGGGTGTCAAGTTTGCCAAGGTGGGATTGAGTTGCCGAGCCATATACTATGTCTCCATAGTCAATAATTGGCATTAGCATCTGCTGTGCGATACGTTTTCTGACCAGGAGACTTAGGGAGGATTTGTTCCTGTAAAGTACCCCTAGTTTGGCATAGGTCTTGGTTGTCAGGGTATCAATTTGCATCCCGAATGTTAAGTGGGAGTCAAGCCATATGCCAAGGTATTTAAAACTAGTAACAGGAGTTAGGGTGGTGTTAGTGTTGGTTCTAATGTGGAGCTCAGTCGCTGGAAGCTTTAAAAATTTAGTCTTGGTCCCAAATACTATTGTTACAGTCTTGTCAGTGTTTAAAAACAGTTTGTTTTGGGAAATCCAGTTTTCGAGTCTCAAAAAGTCTGGCTGAAGTATGTGCTGAAGGTCAGAGAGGCTATGGCTGTGTGCATATAGGATTGTGTCATCTGTATACATGTGTATTGAGGCTTCCTGACAAGCTGTGGGGAGATCATTGATGAACACTGAGAAGAGTAGGGGCCCCAGAACAGAGCCTTGCGGGACGCCACAGGTGATATCCAGGGGGTTGGAGTTAGAGCCAGAGATGGACACATGTTGGGATCTACCTGATAGGTAGGACTGAAACCAGTTTAAAGCATGCTTCCCTATTCCAGAGCTCTGGAGTTTGTTAAGCAGGATAGCATGATCAACAGTATCAAAAGTCTTTGCAAAATCTAGGAATACTGCACCAGTGAGTTGTCCCCGTTCCATTCCACACTGGATTTCATTGCAAACTTTTAGCAGGGTAGTTACGGTAGAGTGTTTGGGACGAAAGCCAGATTGGAATTGGCTAGGGAAATTTGTCTTGGTATAGTAATCGCTTAATTGGGAGTGGACACATTTTCCCATGACTTTGGATAGGATTGGGAGAAGGGAGATTGGCCTGTAGTTTGAGACAGTGTTTTTGTCCCCACTTTTGAAGATTGGGACAACTCTGGCAGCTTTCCAGGTCTTAGGGATATGGCCTGCAGACAGGATAGAGTTGACTATGGAAGCAATTGGTTTGGCAATTGCTGGGGCACCAAGTCTTAGGAACCTAGATTGTAGTAAGTCAGGTCCACATTGGCTGCTTAGTTTTAATTTGAGAAGCGCTTGTGTAATCTCCTCTTCGGATACTGGGCCAAATTGAAATGTGTGGGCAGTGTTGGGAGGGAGTGGGGCTATGTGGGTACTCCCAGGATGAGATTCAGGTTTGTGGTTTGGGCTGCGTTTCACTAATAAGTTAGTAGCACACCCCACAAAGTAATCATTGAATGCATTTGCAATGTCGGTGGGGTTTGTCAGAGTAATATCGCCCTTAGTGATGTTACTTGGCTGTTGATGGTTAGAAGGCTGGAATATGTTGTTGATAACCTTCCAGAAGTTAGCTGGGTTTGATGTGTTCTGGTGGAGATTTTCAGAGTAATATTGTGCTTTTGCATGCCTTGTTTGCCTAGTGCACATGTTCTGCAGGCATCTGTAGTGATTGAGATCCTTGGTAGTGCCAGTTACTTTGTGGCTTTTCCACAAGGCATCCCTGAACTGGTAGAGTGCTATAAGGTCAGGTGTAACCCTTGGAAGGTGGGCACCCCGTACCCTTATTCTGCGTAGTGGAGCATGGGTATCGCAGAGTTTTAAGAACTCGGATTGGAAATAGTCGAGCGCAGAATCAGGGCCAGGAATTAAATCGATTCTGTGCCAAGGGCCGTTGGTAAGGTCAGCCAGAAACTGTTGTGGGTTAAAGTTAGGTTAAAGATGATAAGGAGGGATGGGGAGAGAGAGGATCAGGGAGAGGAGAAAAAAATGCAGTCAGTATTAATGTTAATGACATATTTTTTTTGCCCTGGGGCCTGCACATGTCTAGCTATGCCACTGTCCTGGGCATAGAGTTATGATGACATACATGGTTACAAATACATAGTTACATAAGTGAACAGGTTATACATTATATATAAAGACATTGCATGCACAGTTAAAGATAATATATATTATAGGCATATGTAACAGTTACAGACCAGATTAAAATGTGAGACGGCTTTAGTTTTGAAAGAACTTACACTGGTGGCGGCTGTGAGAGATTCCGGTAGACTGTTCCAGTTTTGAGGTGCACGGTAAGAGAAGGAGGAGCGGCCGGATACTGTGTTGCACCTTGGGACCATGAACAGTCTTTTGGAGCCAGATCTCAGATAAGCATGTGGTAGAGGTGAGGAGCTTGTTCAGATAGACGGGTAGCTTGCCCAGAAAGTATTTGAAGGCAAGACAGGAAAGATGGATTTTGTGCCTTGACTCAAGTGATGACCAATCTAGTTCTTTGAGCATTTCGCAGTGATGTGTGTTGTAGTTGAATTGGAGGATAAAGTGGCATATTGAATTGTAGAGGGTATCAAGTTTGCTAAGGTGAGTTTGGGGTGATGTACCATATACTATGTCCCCATGTGGCCTTACAGTATAAATCATGAGTGAGCTGTCTCCCTGCTATGACTGATCGGGGCTTTGTGGTCATCTAATTACTCCATATTTCTGTCTCCCTCTCCCGTCCAGGGGAAATCTCTGAGTCTGATCTGTGGGGCTTTGTCCTGGCTCCGTGACTTCGAAGAGAAGAAACGACAAGAGGAGGCTCGAGCGCTGTGTGTTGGAGACAATGAGCTGAACGGGAAGCAGGGGTCAGACGTGTCACCCTCCGGCACCGCAGCCTCTCTAACCTCCTCTGCCGAGCCTGACTGGATCACACAGTTTGTGCAGAAGAAGGACGAGATGGACATCAAAGACAAGATAAAGGTCGGTAGCTCACCGTCCCAGGGACGAGTGGGGGGCTCTCCAGTACATCGTTGTCACATTGTGTGTCTGGGGAGGTCTCTCCAGTACTTTACTTCATGTTTGTGGAGTGGTCTCTCTCATAAGTTGCTTTGATGATTTAACACACTTCTCAGCGTGTTTTTATTATTATTGTTTTATAATCATAGGACAAGTAGTGAGGCTCGCCATGCTCCATATTTAGTATTAGTATATTTAGTTCCTTATTTCTCTGTGGGCCCATAATTCCTGGAAGAATTAGGGATGTGAAGGAGTAGAACTGTTCAATTTCAACATCCCAAACAGAATATCTCAGGTGTCCAGTGATCTAACTCCTAATTACTAATACTCCCTGACTTATTTATGGTTTAATAATCTATATTAGCAGTGTTGGAAAGTGCCCTTCCCTTCAGAGATTTGAAGCTCCCTGTGATCTGAGTTTATTCCCAGCATAGTTACAGGAGGAATACAGCATCCTTTCCTGTCAGAGGCTATGTCTAGTGGTAGGCAGCATGATAGGAGCAGTATATATCAGTGCACATTCTGTTACCCACCAATGGTCTAGACTCTAGAAGGTGTTTTCCTAGTTATTGTGGAGCAACAGTTCTTCCAAACAAAACTGAGCCTATTTCCACACAGGCGGCAATCCCTGCTACTTTACAAAAGGATATAACATATACATATAAAAGCAGACATCTCCAGATTTCAATCTGATACCAAAATAATCACCTGGAAAGTATGAACACGCACATTAAAATATTGCAGCCCCAAAATAAGTTATTTCTATCTATTGCACATGGAGGACTGCTGTTTCTAAAGCAGGGAAAGGGCCCAAGTGCTTACACTGTTTATAATTTGTGGGCAAATTATACTTTTGGTTAAACTGTTTGTTGAAGCCTGAGAATACAGTAATTTGGAGGTGGAAAGACGACTCCCGCTCCCTTCAGAGAGATGGGATATCGTTTCCTGTGCCGAGGTTGAGTGATGTTGTTAGGGACTTCACCTACACTCTCCTCGTTTAGGAGGAGCAGATGCGGCGGAAGAAGAGAGAGGAGCGGTTGGAGCAGATGCGACACAATGTTCAGCTAAAGTTCGCTTCCAAGAGGAAGGTGAGGGGGCTCCGGGGGGGATCTGCCATCATTGCTGTGCTTCACAAGTGATGCGAACATGTTAGGGAGAAACTGGTGCAGTGGAGGACCCGACCTTGCCAGGTGACACAGGCCACACCTTGTAACCAGATCTCCTCTTGGAGAAAGCGGTCAGTGGTTTGGTGCTCTGTGTATACCCTACACTGAATTAAAGGTGTGCTACCCTTTAATACACATACACACTTGTACATGTGTTGTGCGTGTGTGTGTTTGTTTCTATACATATAAATCTATATATGTTCATATACTTTATTATCAGTTTCCTTTCCTATTTTCATGATCACGTGTTGCACTATAAAATTGTTCTCAAATATTAATACAAATATATGTTGTTGGATGGTCACGCTCAGCTCTTATTACACGGCAACATTCAATTGGTTATGACCTACTGACGAGAGTAGCCAACATTGTATATTCACTGATAGATACGAAATCGTTTCTAATGTGCAATAGCCATCACGCTAGATTTACGTGCAAATATTTCACCAGCGAGATGTAGCAAGTTAGGATGCGGTAACATCGGACGTTTGCCCCCTGAAGTTGGGAGACCTAGTTACAGAATCTATTGGTAACATTAGGAAGCTCCCTTTATTTCCCAGTGTCCCGAGTATTAAACATTAAATGTGCCATAACTGAACTTCCACAGCCAACGTAACTCTGTGTGTGAGTCATAAAGCAGGGGAGTCCGCAAGGAGGGAGGTACCGGGAGGAATAACAACGCCATCTAATACAGTACTTGGTGTTTTATGCTGCGGTTCCCAACGCCCTCCCTCTCTCCTGATTGGTGCCTCGGTTGGACGTGTTTTTGTACCTTGGCCTTAAGTCTCTATTTTGCTTCTTCTTCCTGCTGTTTCAGAGGGCGGAGGAGGAGGAGACGATGCGCCTCCTGCAGCTCAGTCAGAAGATGCTGTGCCCAGGAGAGACGGACCCGGCTCTGGATCTCGGAGAAGACGAGTTGCTCCTTGCGGAATATGAGAGCGATGACGAAAAGAAGAAAGGACCCCCCGAGTAAGATCTGATACCACCCGCACTGCATCCTGTATTTCCCAGACCATTCGTATATATCCCACCTTGTGCTCTGCGGGAGATGCTTATATAGATGGAGTGTGCACTGCTTGTTAGTCCTTGCAGGACACGTCACATTTAGTCATCGTTACCAGAGCTCGCACACTGGGGTCATTGTGACACTCGCTGAACACCATGGGGTTTTTACTTATTTCTTGGGCTGTCTTTTTGCACCTCCTCAGAGATTTGTTTCATGCAATGTATTCAGTGCTGGAGGAAAGGTCAGCTCTTTAAACAGATGCGACCAAAACGTTCTCTAGGGCGGCCATAATGTTTCCACAGCAAACCACGAGGAGCGCTAGAACAAGAGGTCATTCTCTGAAGCGGGACGGCGGCAGGCAGAGGGGGGAAATGTGAGGAAGTGCTTCACAGAAAGGGTGGTGGATTAAGGGAGTACAATTCCAAAGTGCGGGGGAAACCGTTTCAGGCGAGGAGACTCCTGCGTGTGCAGCCAACACAACACAGACAAACAATTTCCTCAAAGTTGGGAATAGCCTCCCAACAGAGGTGGTGGTGGCTTGCAGTCACGGAAATAAAAAATGCTTGGGATAGACACACGGCTTATTACAAAAGAAAGCCAAGGATCATATAGGGTCTGATGTTTTATAGCCGATTGGAAAATGGCAGGCACGGTGGGACTTGTGATTCTTATTGGCTGTCAGAGTCTGTGTTTCTATGTGTATGGGCAGAGAGCTGCAGCAGTGATCTGAATGGGAGGGGGGAGGGAGACTTGGGATTCTGTTTAGGGAAGATGGGGGATTGTTACGACCATATGAACACTACCATAGAAGTTACATTGCCAGCAGCACAATCTGTCTGGCACTGTGTAGCCACAGACATTCAACAATGAAAGGGTTAAGTGAAGCTGAAATAACTTTGCCATGTGAAGGTGTAGTAGATGCATAGCACAATCCCTGGCAGAGGTAGCATTGGTGAAAAAAAACCTAAATCTGCTTGGAAAAGACCCAAGAAATGGAAAATAAAAATGTAACATAAGAGCTCGTGCTTGAGGAGTAATGGGGACAGTCAGACATGGAAGGACAGACCATCCTAAATCTGCTGTCCGTTTTTGGGATTCTATTTTTTTGTCCATGTGCTGAAGTTTGGGATTTGAGGGGTGAACTCCCACTCCATGAATGAAAACCCTAATTAGAATGTTCTCTCTGGTCTCAAATGTTCGTATGTCGTACTTCCATCGATGTTTGTCACAATGGAATAGTATAAAGAAGGCCGTTATTCAGGCAGAATGATTTTCCGTGTAACGCGTGAAGGTTCCTTGGGATCCATCGGTGCATATGAGATCAGTGCATATGTGTAGGTGAAATACCAGTTGCAGTTAGGATAAAAGCAGACGGGCTGGGCGAGGATGGCCGTTTGTACCCCAGATCTGATTAACGAGGTTGATGTTTTTCTGCTGGCAGGTTGGAGGAAGATGAAGATTTGGAAGAAGAGCATGTGACCAAGGTCAGCGCTACTTGGAAGGGGCATGTGAAGGCCCGATGTAATATTGTCGCTTGTAATCTGAACAGCTTTTTCTAAAATGTATACAACCTCTCTTACCTCTCTCAGTGCTAGTCAGGCTAGCGAAGCTCCAACTGAGTGTTAGCGAACAACATGGAAGCATGGAAATAGCATGGGGGGTTCCTTAGAAACCTGGGTTTGGTTATAACGTAAAGCACCTCACCTCTCGCACACATTTCATCTGTATCCTGGTTAGACAAATTTCTATCATCCCGCATTATAACAAATGTGTCCTGCAACAATTGCCACATTTTATTGCAGGCTCTTAACCTTTTTGCTTTCCCAGAGACCTTTTATAAGGAAGGGGTACTCAACTCCAGTCCTCCAGACCCCCCCCCCCCCAAACAGGTCAGGTTTTAAGAAATATTATTATTTATTATTATTATCGGTTATTTGTGAAGCGCCAACATATACCGCAGTGCGGTACGATGGGGTACAGAGTTATGTATATTACCAAAAAAATAAACCGTTACATACAGATTAGATCTAACATGCATTAACAGATACAAAGGTGTGGCGAGTAGGCTTCCGTGATAATGTGAGTTTTCAGGGAGTTTTAAACATCTGAAGGCTGGAGGAGACTCTGATTGTCTGTCTGTGGCAGGGAATTCCAGAGAGAGGGGGCAGCACGGGAGAAGTCTTGTAGGCGGGAGTGAGAAGAGGGAATAAGGTGGGAGGAAAAGCGGAAGTCGTGGGCAGAACGTAGGGAGCATGTAGGTATGTATTTGTGGATTAGGGCTGAGATGTAAAGGGGGGAGGGGGGCAGTGTCGTTGAGACTTTTTGTAAGTCATTACTAAGGTTTTTAATTTAATTCTAGAGGCTAAAGGAAGCCGGTGTAGGGATATGTGTAGCGGGGCAGTAGAAGTGGAGCGGTGAGTTAGGTAGATGAGTCTAGCAGCAACATTTTGGGTGGATTGGAGTTGAGAGAGGGGAATGCCAATTTACAGAAGGTTGCAGTACTCGAGGGGGGACAGGATGAGTGAGTGAATTAGGATTTTAGTTGCATCACGAGTGAGAAAATGGCGTATCTTGGCGATATTTCAAAGGGGGAGACAGCAGGATTTCGTGAGGAATGAAGGAGAGATCAGAGTCAAAGATGATACCTAGACAGCGGGCTTGAGGTGTTGAGAAGATTGTGGTGTTACTGACAGTGAGGAATAGTGTTGGTGTAGCGGTGGAAGGGGGAAAGAATATTTATTCTGTTTTGGACATGTTTAAGTTCAGGTAGTGGTCAGACATCCTGGGGGAGATTGCAGAGAGACATGGGACAGCAGAGAGGGGGAGAGATAGATTTGAGTGTCATAAGCATAATGATTGTTCACTGAGAGAAGAGGGCCAAGGACAGAGCCTTGTGGGACCCCAGCAGGAAGAGGCAGTGAAGAGGAGGAGACACCAGAGTGGTTGGATAGGTAGGATGTGAGCCAAGAGATGGATGCATCACAAAGGCCAATGGAGTGGGGAATATTTAGGAGAAGGGGGTGATCGACAGTATCAAAGGCAGCAGAGAGATCCAGGAGAATTAGTATGGAGAAATGACCCTTAGATTTAGCTGTGGGTAGGTCATTGGTCACTTTTGGTAGTGCTGTCTCAGTGGAGTGTAGAGGATATCCATGCTTCAGCACAGGTGACTCAGTCTTTGACCGAACCACTGATTGAGCCACCTGTGCTGAAGCAGGGATATCCTTTAAAACATGATCTTTTGTGGGGGGTCTTGAGGACTGGAGTCGTGAACCCCCCCGACTTATAAGAATGATGGGGGAAATGGTGGCTTTTGGCTTCTAATGACGCGTTTTTATCAGCTGCACAGTGCTCAAGATCCGTGCACATCTTTTAGATGCTCTCTTTGTTACTGACAATACCTACGACCTTAACATTCCTGGCAGGTACTCTTTGAACCTTTCTCCTTCCCAGGCAGATAACATGATGACTTGGTGTAACTGAGCAATACTGTACTAGATATCTGTAGCCAGAGAAATCACTCACCCTTGTCAGATATCCAAACAGATCCAGCGCTGTCTCAGTCTCTCAGTGATGAGGGGTAAGGTCCGAGGCCAGGACACTTTACTCAGACCAGGTGCTGTCTGTACTATTATAAATAACCGGGCAGCGATATGAGATCCGGGGTCTCTTCTGTACATAACATCTGTGAAGAATTCATATCTGTCCTTTTAAAAGACAGCATATCATGCGTTAAATGTGCACTTTCCCCGAACAGCTACGCTGCAGAATAAGGGATGAAAGGTTCTGGTATCTCAAGTGGCGTTTTCAAACCTGGTGTGGCGCAAATTGTGGGCCAGTAAAAGTACCCGTTTCTGCATGGCTAACTGTACTTGTGACTGTGCTGTCTGTTTTCTCATACCTGTGGTAATGAACCTGTATTTGGAGCTATGTTTGGGCTATACCCAGGAGTTTCAGGATAACCCATTGGCTGTCCCACAGATCTATTACTGCAGCCGGACTCACTCGCAGCTCGCTCAGTTTGTGCATGAAGTTCAGAAGAGCCCCTTCCGCATGGAGACCAGGCTGGTGTCACTAGGGTCACGGCAGGTACGACAGGCTCTGGAGGTTCCCACTTCTGGCGTTTTGGTTTCAGACTCTACTTTTTTCCTGGGCATTCTGCTCTCACCTTGCACAGAAATAAAGCTATGGCTTTTGTAGCACTGACAGCACGGACGGCATACAATGCCACATCTAGCCTATTAAACATGGCACTGCCACTCCTTGGACCCAATGCTCCTCTAACTAAACCGTGAATAAGAAAACCGTAATTGGTTTCCCCCCGATAAACAGAGCCTTTGTATTTAGGTGCAGTTGTTTCCTTATTCCCAGAGCTGCCTGTGCAGTAGTGATGGGGTAACCTTTTACCTATAGAGCCACTATTCATTTACTCATATAGTAGCCAAGCACAGTTTATCATAATAACCCCAACTATCGGATAGATGTGTGAGGGGACGGATCACTCTGCTGTCTGTCTAGACTATATGTAATTACAGCTCAGAACACTTATTTCTCATCACGACTTTGCCAACAGTGAGAGAGTTCAGAGCTTATTACAACCCCTAAAATGTGTCCCTAGCTGCGGGAAGTGCTATTAAAAGAAAAGCTTGGAACTGGATGCTTTAGGCATCTGAGAAAAAGCGAAAAGTGATGAAGGAGAAGCAGAGGTTGCTTCATTTGTTGGATTTCCAGACTCTGATGGCAGCTGCATGTGTACATCAAAGCTAATAAACGCTGCTGGTTCTGCTGCTTTTAATCTTCCCAAATCGGTGTGCTCCACTTTCTAATCTATCTGCTAAATGCTGTATCATCTTGTGTACGTGTTGAAGAGTTTTTGTAATCCGCACCCTGGGGGTTTCATACACCATTAAAGTGTATTTCCTGGGCTTGCGAAATGAGAGAGATTTGTTTCTTTTCTGATACAGAAATTGTTGCATTAAAGACCTTCCCAAGAAGCAAGTTTCTTACAGGTGGGGGGGGTCGCGGGGGGATAATGCAATTTAAAGAATGGATGGGTTAGACCCAGCAGAACTCCCAACATAAGAGAGCTGCCTTTTGGGCATACTTGCTGTCTGTTTTTGTGTATTACAGTTTGGACATCAGATGTCACTACATGAATGTTCCAAACTTGATGCCGAGTGTGAGCGATCACTGCTTCTCATTAAGAATCCTCAGTAACTTGTCTGCCCACAGAACATGTGTGTGAATGAAGATGTGCGACGTCTGGGGGCCGTGCAGCTTATCAACGATCGCTGCATGGAGATGCAGAAGAACAAGCATGGTGCGTAGGAAGCTGTGTGTTTGTGTTTTCTCTAACCACCTTCTTAACCGGTAGGAGACTACACCTCCAATGGGGGCGTCATTTACTGTGCTGCTTTGTGTCTCTCTTCTGCATGTACCTGCTCTGTATATTTCTGTGTAGCTCTTGTCAGGTGCGTGAGCGCTTCTCTGACTGCTGTTTGTAGAGACGAAAAGCGAGGAGCCCGAAGGGAAGAAGAGGCGGGGGAGCAAGCTTGTGTGTCCTTTCTACAACTATGACCAGATGCAGTTCCTGCGGGACGAGACACTTGTTCAGGTGAAGGACATTGAGCAGCTGGTGTCGCTGGCCCGGGAGGTGAAGGCATGTCCGTACTATGCGAGCCGCTTTGCAATACCCGCTGCCCAGGTGAGAGCCTGTGGAAGGATGCATGTAACGTGAAAGCGAGTGGTGCAAGTTGGGACTGGGAGCGATCGCTGCATATGGGAGCGAACGGTGTGTATCGGGAGAGGAAGTGAGTCTGAGTGGGCGGTTCGTGTTAGAGACTTAAAACGTGCAGTGCATGTTTTGGAGCGAGCGAGTGGTGCGCATCGTAGCGAGGTGTGTGTTGCAGTGGGCGGTGGGCATCAGAGGGGGCGGTGAACGTCGGGAGGTGGTTTTGGTGGGAGGTCAAAATAAGCATGTGACAGATCTTTGTGCATGACAGAGGGTGGGAGGGTGTTTCTTCCAAGGTCATGTGGTCAACCACTTTTTTGTAGTCCTGTAAATAGAGGAAGCCTGGTGAGCACTGATGGGTAATGTAGAGGAAGCCTGGTGAGCACTGATGGGTAATGTAGAGGGAGCCTGGTGAGCACTGATGGGTAATGTAGAGGAAGCCTGGTGAGCACTGATGGGTAATGTAGAGGAAGCCTGGTGAGCACTGATGGGTAATGTAGAGGAAGCCTGGTGAGCACTGATGGGTAATGTAGAGGAAGCCTGGTGAGCACTGATGGGTAATGTAGATAAAGGAACACGGATGGGTAATGTAGATAGAGGAACACCGATGGGTAATGTAGATAGAGGAACACAGATGGGTAATGTAGATAGAGGAACACCGATGGGTAATGTAGATAGAGGAACACCGATGGATAATGTAGATAGAGGAACACCGATGGGTAATGTAGATAGAGGAACACCGATGGGTAATGTAGATAGAGGAACACAGATGGGTATTGGAGTATCGAGTGCTATGAAGTTATTCAGGCTAATGTGCCCAGTACATTTTACTTGTGGCCTGTAATATGAGTTCTGAAAATGTCTCTCCCCTGGAGGTAAATGATGTTTCCTAGTGACAGCCCTCCTCCTCCTGCTGCTGCTTGATGATTAATGCGGGACCGAGTTACTATCAGTTGTTTGCCAGGCTCAGTATTATTTTGGGAACTCTGTTTTTTCCAGCTAGTGGTGTTGCCTTATCAGATGCTCCTCCATGAATCCACCAGACGAGCGTCCGGGATCAAGCTGAAGGATCAGGTAGTGATTATTGACGAGGCTCATAACCTGATAGACACCATGACCTGCATGTACAGCTCCCAGATCTCCGGGTCCCAGGTGAGTCTCCCTGCATACCAAGGCTTGTTATGGGCAGCAAAGCGCCATGTGCATCCTTACCAGTGCTGTGCGCATCTCAGAAACGCCATATTAACTGGGCAGTGCAAGTCCACAAAACACCTTCCAGCACGGCTCTGGAAATGTGGCCCATTTGAAGTGAATGAATGTGTTTTATGGAGTAGCACCTCTTAGCAAATATGGCCCTAACCTTTAACAAGCCGAAGTGATTACAGTTGTGCTAGAACGCGCTGTCCGAAGCATTGCTGCGGACATCATTACCGCTCAACTGTTTCATCAAAACCATTGTGAGTGCGCGCAACTCTCGCGGGCCTAGTGCTCTTGGGATCGGAACCTAGCGCGGGATAATGCTTGTCGCTTGAACCACTGACAGGTTGAATACATTTGAATGGGAGTTATTGCCTTCTCTGTCACTTTGTTTTTCCATAGATGTCCCTCCAATGAATGTTTACACACGGGTGGTGTGAGCTTGTAAATCTGTCTTCTCCTTTATTGTTACTCCTAGGAGTTGCCACAGGCAACACAAACACAAATTAAAATCCGTGAACTATACCATGACGGAAAAACGAAAAGGCTTTTCTCTTCGTGTTAACCCCTTGGCTGCCAGGTTAAAGCTCCAATACCTGCACAGCAATGGTTAAGATCGTCTAAATGGGACTGTGGCTGTAAAGGTTGTCTATAAGCGACAGTGTTTCATTTCTTTTTAATCCCTAGATTATATACTGACCACACAGTCCCACACATAGATTGTAAGCTCTTCGGAGCAGGGACTCCCTTTTCCGAATGTCACTTTTGTGTCTCAAGCGCTTATTCCCATTATATGATATATAATTATGTCACATGTATTACTGCTGTGAAGCACTATGTACATTGATGGTGCTATATAAATAAAGACTTACATACATACATACATACATACTGTGGGGCTGCATGACATATCTGTGGCAGGAGAAGAGCATTTCCCATAGTACTGAGACGTTACATTAGATACTGGCCAGGAAGTCTCTGTGTGAGGTCTCAGGCCTCCCCAGTATCTGCTTCTTCTGGGGTTTAGAAATCTCTATTTACTACAGTAACCTGGGAAGGAGGAGCTCATGTTGGAGGGTTGGGGGGAGGAATGTCGTGGATAATTTGGAGAGAGTTACCCTCAACAGGAAGTGAAATGGGGAGGGTACCCTCTTTCAACCTTGGGTGGGGATCGCCCACACCAAATCCCACCATGTCCCTGGGGTATAGTGTTTTCCTCCCATGGACATTTTATACGGCAGACGCTCGGGGGGTGAGAGGGGCGGGGGCGCAGGGGGAGGGGCTATGTTATGGTCCTACTGAATTTGATATAACTTTGGAGTCAGGTGAACTGCAACAGGAGCCTAGTTAATCCTAGTTTTTCAAAATATATGCATTAATAAATGCCAAATTAAGGAAAGCATCTTATTTTGACAGGCATGCGTTAGCCACTGTTTCCAGGGCTTCTATACTGCGCTAGCACTGTTACAAACATCATTCTGATATGTAATGGTGCAGAACATAATGATATAAACGGTGTTACAGGGAGTCCTTGCTATCCAATGTTTCACTTTACAACGAATGACATATCCAACGCTTTACAATGCAACCCTATGGGCCGTTTTTCGACACCTGAATGCGTTATCCAACGCTCACCGCCACTGATTAACATGGGACTCACTTTACAACGGCTTCGCTATCCAACGCTGCTTCCAGAACGGATTCCGTTGGATAACCGAGGACTGGCTGTACATTGTTGAATAGAGGATTAGAGGGGCATGCAACGTCCCCCTTGAGGCCCATTTGATGTGCACTGTGTGTCATGGCCTTTTGCTAGGTTTTTTAGCGGCTGTTTGCGATCGCAAACTACACTGAAGCGGGGGATCCTCCCCTTCCCCTCCGGCCTGGCTGCCGGAACACGGAAGCAATCACGTGATCTGTCAGAGCCGGAGGGGGTGTGGCTACGGAGGTGGCAGGACCCTCTGGCACTGAAAGGGTTACTTAAAAGTTGAATACAATAAAGGAGGAAGTTTTAGTCACTCACGTCTATTCCGTTTTTTGTTTTTTTTTTGAAGTAATTTCTGTAACGTGGGAAAGTGGCCGGAAACCACGGATAGCGTCATAATAATCTGCAGGTTTTGGTGAAAATAACATGTGATGTATCTAGGTTTATATTAGACATATTATATTATCTTCAGTGAGGCTTGAACGTTGCAAGCAGCAAAACTCCAAAATGTCTTCAGAGCTCAGGGGTACAAACATCCCCAGCAATCACACGGTTAGCTATGTAGGAATGATTAAATCTGGACAGAATTGGCAGTGCGGATTCAATTAGAGTGGCCCAGATTTACTAAATGGTGCTACGTTTTTATACACCGTACAACCCATTCGCTACACTGCTTTGTACATCTGGGCCCCTGTGTACATGTACAGAGCCGCTCTCAGGATGAGCTCAGTATAAGGCCGCATCCATGGTTGGCGAGACAGCGCGCCGGCGTGTTCACGTGGCAGTCCGCATGTAGAAGCCAGAGCGATGTCATGGTTTTTTTTCCGGGTTCCTGGTATACCACTCTGTCCTGCAGTTCCTCTACGATGATTTATATAATGATCGGTTCTTTCTCCTCTTCCCTCCGAGTATCCGCAAACATACTCTGAGCAGCATGTCCCCTTCCACCGTATGTAATGAATTTGAACCTATGGCATGCAGTAATATTTGATGTGCTTCACTTCTTGCACAGAAAACACTTCTCTGGTTCAATTCCCGGTGTCGGCTCCTTGTGACCTTGGGCAAGCCACTTTATCTCCCTGTGCCTCAGGCACCAAAACATAGATTGTAAGCTCCACGGGGCAGGGACCTGTGCCTGCAAAATGTCTCTGTAAAGCGCTACGCAAACTAGCAGCGCTATACAAGAACATGCTATTATTATTTATTATTATTCTCTTGTGTACAGAAACCCCTAAAACGAGACGATGCTCAGAGAAGCAATGTATGTTGTGATGAAGCCGTAACGGGTTGCCTGGTTAATTGGTCCTTGACCAATGGTATTTTGTGTTTACACATATGAATGCAGCCGCCCGTGACGCACGGGGCAGCCTTCTTTTCTGCTTTCATTTGCATTTCTATAATCCCCGAGTTTTGCATTTCCTGTCGGCAGTCGCGTGTCGGTCCGTGTAAGAAAGGCCTTTCTGATGCAAGCTGTGGGAATTACACGGTATTAACCCCTGTGGCCGGTGATGAGAGGTGCAGGGGCACAGGTTTCCCTTCTTTAATTTGCGCTCTCCCTGTTTTAATTATTCTCTCATACTGCATCACGAAATTGATCATTAGTTTCTAATTAGTAGACATATTGGTGTACAAACAGCCTTAAAAATGACACATGGTAATATTGTAAAAAATACTGCTTTTCTCTTGTCCCTGGGACTCTGGCTGCAATCCTTTCTGTTTACTCAAAGCCCATAATTATCCCCAGAAAAACCCAGTGGTGTTTTCTCCACAGTGCTTTTGCTTTTGGGCTTTCATTTGAAAAGGTGTTAAATGTGAATGTATGATATTGTATAATTAAATGTTAGAGAAAGTGTTTCATGGAGGAGGGCTTTCACGTGTGTAATTCCAGTACATGATTTTCAGTGGGAAGTGTACAAGTGGCACAGTGAGACCTGATCACACGTGTGTGTGTGCGCCGTGTTATGTTCTTACAGTGAGACCTGATCACACGTGTGTGTGCGCCGTGCTATGTTCTTACAGTGAGAACTGATCACACGTATGTGCGCCGTGCTATGTTCTTACAGTGAGACCTAATCACGTGTGTGCGCCGTGTTATGTTCTTACAGTGAGAACTGATCACACGTATGTGCGCCGTGCTATGTTCTTACAGTGAGACCTGATCACACGTATGTGTGCGCCGTGTTATGTTCTTACAGTGAGACCTGATCACACGTGTGTGTGCGCCGTGTTATGTTCTTACAGTGAGAACTGATCACACGTATGTACGCCGTGTTATGTTCTTACAGTGAGACCTGATCACACGTATGTGCGCCGTGTTATGTTCTTACAGTGAGAACTGCTCACAAGTGTGTGTCTGTGCCATGTTATGTTGTTACAGTGTACCGTGTTATGTTGTTTCAGTGTGACCTGATCACACGTGTGTGTCTGTACCGTGTTACGTTGTTACGATGCGACCTGATCAAAAACATGACTGCTATGTTATGTTCTCATACTGAGACCTGATCACAGCCCTGTGTCTGTGCCATGGTATGTTCTCATAGTGAGACCTGATAACAGCCGTGTGTCTGTGCCATGGTATGTTCTCATAGTGAGACCTGATAACAGCCGTGTGTCTGTGCCATGGTATGTTGTCGCAGTGAGACCTGATCACAGCCGTGTGTCTGTGCCATGGTATGTTGTCGCAGTGAGACCTGATCACAGCCGTGTGTCTGTGCCATGGTATGTTGTTACAGTGAGGCCTGATCACACGTGTGTCTGTGCCATGGTATGTTGTCGCAGTGAGACCTGATCACAGCCGTGTGTCTGTGCCATGGTATGTTCTCATACTGAGACCTGATCACAGCCGTGTGTCTGTGCCATGGTATGTTGTCGCAGTGAGACCTGATCACAGCCGTGTGTCTGTGCCATGGTATGTTGTCGCAGTGAGACCTGATCACAGCCGTGTGTCTGTGCCATGGTATGTTCTCATACTGAGACCTGATCACAGCCGTGTGTCTGTGCCATGGTATGTTGTCGCAGGGCACTGAGCGATATTTTTGTATTTCATTTTGTTCGCCTGTACTTGAGTACCCAGTGAGACACCTTTAAACATCTTTATGTGCAGCCTGTTCAGTTTTTTTTGGGGGGGGGGAAATAATATAAAAACTGTGATTTTTTTTTGGGGGGGGGGGGGGGGTAGAAAATGAGTAAATTAAAATAAAGAGCATTGTTTGGTTTCTTTGCTACAAGATTGCACATTTACAGACAGACCCAGAAGCCATCACTTTGCAGTTCTTATATTGCTTTTCAGGCCCCCTGGCAGAGAAGCTCTGCGATTATACAGTATATAACTCCAGCTTTGTGCGTCTCTCCGGGATAATATAACATTCCCTTTTGCTTGTACCATCCTCTGTCCTTTTATTTTGTTCACGTACAGAGCTCTTGTCGGTGTTTCACCGCGTCTCTGTACCAGCCCCCAGTGTAAAGTAATGAAACTGTCCTTTTCATGTCCACCCTCTGTACTATAGCTGTGTTTTTGGCCGGACTCCATGGCCCCCTCTCAGTGTCCTCTCTGTCTCCTTGCAGCTCTGCCAGGCTCACTCCCAGCTGTCGCAGTACATGGAGAGATACAGGTACAGGCTGTAACAAGGCTGTAATTGGTAGTGTCCTCTCTCTCCTTTAACATGCACAGTACCACTTTCCTGGGGATTTTGCTGAAGCGGACGGGTAGGGTATCCCCTTTTACTCCAGCTGTCAGATCAACCGTTCCCCCCCCCCTGAAATACATGTTCTTTAACACTAGAGAATGTGTTTGGAATGAATGTTTTGCTAATGAGGCTGATTTTTATACAGGAGAATATGAGACATACACGCAGTCCTAGCACCAAAGAGCTTACATTCCAGTTCTCAAGTGTGAACCTGGAGCCCTCATGCGATTGACATACAGTATAAGTTACCGCTCTGCTCCCTCCCGCTAAACGACCTGCAGCACATCGCAAAGCAATATAACATGCAGAGCAATATGTTGCAGGCCTCTTTCGCAGTGAATGGGTCAGAATTAATGAAGATATGCAGCGGCGAGAAAACGTTTGTGACCCTCTTAGGATTTTCACGTTTCGCACATTTCAAACCAAAAATGTTATTAGATTTGAATCTAAGTCCTAATAATAGATGAAGGTAACCTGATCAAACAAATGACATAAAAACCATGATACCTTTTTCAACATTTCTTTACCCACAAAGGATTCACCTGCTGGCAGCCCTTGAGGACTGGAGTTGGCTACCCCTGATCTAACCTATATTGCTAAGTGCGATTAATATTATCTGTTATTTATTTGATTACCACATGTATTACTGCTGTGAAGCGTTATGTACATTAATGGCGCTATATAAATAAAGACGTACAATACATACATACCATATGGCAAGCCGGTGTGTCTGCCGTATGTCACTGTGCTCTATTAGCTCCTATCCCATCTCTGTGCTTCACCTGGGCCTCCAATCTCCAACCCCTGAACCTTTTCACAGGAGCCGCCTGAAAGCAAAGAACCTGATGTATGTGAAGCAGATCCTGTACCTGCTGGAGAAGTTTGTGGGTGTGTTGGGAGGTAAGATCCTCCCGTCTGTCTCAGAAGTGCACATTATTACATGACTGTGTTTGCTGGTGGTGGGGGGGTAGGGGGGGATGAGGGGTAGTGGAAACAAATCAAGGGGTCAAGGTGAAGTGAACTTGAGCCCTGCTAAATAATCCCTTCGTTGGATACCCGATTATCACATAGTGATAATCAATGTAAAAAAGTTGGTGTGAAACGAAGCTGTTTGCAGCCGGAGTGGCCAGCAGCTCATACTTGGGAAATGCCATGAATCCTGCAACCCCCAAACATTGTGTACGGAACCACTTTACCTTCCACGATCAGGCGGGACACGTTCAGTCTATCCAATAACGCAGCAAATAGGCGAGCTCCATTTGGCAAAGCTCTGCCCGGGCCGGCACCTCTCATGCTAACCTGTGGAGACTGAACCAATCAGAATGCTACATTCAGAAATCCCAGTGTCATGTCCATATTTAGCATAGGGTAGTGGGGGACGGAAACAAGGGTTGTCCTCCGTGGCTGGAGCCGTACGTTTCTATCCAGAGAGTCTGCTGGAGTGGACACTGCACAGGCTGAAAATACCCATTACTCCTCTTTACCACCACGGCTGGAGGATCAGGTAGTCAGTATTGTCCGATCCCTGCACAAAACACTTTCCTTGAGTCCCCTTTTAATGTTTCTAGGACCCCAGACTGGCGGAGATACAGTGTGATTTTTGAAGGTTTTCAACGTGTGCTCTGTAGTGACTGTTATTCCACGGAGAAGTCCGGGCTGGCAGAAGATTTACTTTTCAGGATACAATCATTTTATTTTGCCGTATTGTATTTTTCACACACAGTCATTCTACAAAACAACTCACTTGGTATAAAAACATAATAAAATAACACCCCATTGTAATGTAATGTAAATCATGCATGATCTGGGTAGGTGTGTTAATGGGCCGAGGAGTACTTTAGGGGTAATGGCACTGCTGAGGAGTACTTTAGTAGTAATGTCACTGCTGAGTACTTTAGGGGTAATGTCACTGCCCGAGGAGTACTTTAGGGGTAATGTCACTGCCGAGGAGTACTTTAGGGGTACTACCGAGGAGTACTTTAGGGGTAATGCCACTGCTGAGGAGTAATTTAGGGGTAATGTCACTGCTGAGGAGTACTTTAGGTGTAATGTCACCGCTGAGGAGTACTTTAGGGGTAATGCCACTGCTGAGGAGTACTTTAGGGGTAATGCCACCGCTGAGGAGTACTTTAGGTGTAATGTCACCGCTGAGGAGTACTTTAGGGGTAATGCCACTGCTGAGGAGTACTTTAGGGGTAATGTCACCGCTGAGGAGTACTTTAGGGGTAATGTCACTGCTGAGGAGTACTTTAGGGGTAAAGCCACTGCTGAGGAGTACTTTAGGGGGAATGCCACTGCTGAGGAGTACTTTAGGGGTAATGGCACTGCTGAGGAGTACTTTAGGGGTAATGTCACTGCTGAGGAGTACTTTAGGGATAAAGCCACTGCTGAGGAGTAATTTAGGGGGAATGCCACTGCTGAGGAGTACTTATGGGGGAATGCCACTGCTGAGGAGTACTTTAGGGGGAATGCCACTGCTGAGGAGTACTTATGGGGGAATGCCACTGCTGAGGAGTACTTTAGGGGGAATGGCACTGCTGAGGAGTACTTTAGGGGGAATGGCACTGCTGAGGAGTACTTTAGGGGGAATGGCACTGCTGAGGAGTACTTTAGGGGGAATGGCACTGCTGAGGAGTACTTTAGGGGGATTGGCACTGCTGAGGAGTACTTTAGGGGGAATGGCACTGCTGAGGAGTACTTTAAGAGGAATGGCACTGCTGAGGAGTACTTTAGGGGGAATGGCACTGCTGAGGAGTACTTTAGGGGGATTGGCACTGCTGAGGAGTACTTTAGTGGTAATGGCACTGCCGAGGAGTACTTTAGGGGGCTTGGCACTGCTGAGGAGTACTTTAGGGGTAATGGCACTGCTGAGGAGTACTTTAGGGGGAATGCCACTGCTGAGGAGTACTTTAGGGGGCTTGGCACTGCTGAGGAGTACTTTAGGGGTAATGGCACTGCTGAGGAGTACTTTAGGGGTAATGGCACTGCTGAGGAGTACTTTAGGGGTAATGGCACTGCTGAGGAGTACTTTAGGGGGCTTGGCACTGCTGAGGAGTACTTTAGGGGTAATGGCACTGCCGAGGAGTACTTTAGGGGGCTTGGCACTGCTGAGGAGTACTTTAGGGGTAATGGCACTGCTGAGGAGTACTTTAGGGGTAATGGCACTGCTGAACGGATTGAACCCAATGTGAACCCCAGAGACCGCTCCTTGTGACCGTAGTTACTTATCTTCCTGCGTGTCGGGCACCAACAATCGAAAAAGGGGCTCATTATACAGTAAAAAAAAAATGGTTATAGTGCGCTCAATAATCAAAAGTGGAGCGAAAGAAAACGCGTTATTTTAAAAGGGATTTGAAAATTATATTGCACTTAATAAAAATATTAATTCACAAAGGTCCACAACGGATTAAACCAGTGAATGTGAAAGAACACAAAGACCTTCCCTTGTGAAATGAGCGCTGCTGCTGTTCATGTGGATCTAAGGCTGCGTCCATAGAAGGACAAGCAGCGCTGAGGCGTTCGGACGCTCCGCGCTGAGCCCCTGCATCCTCAATGAGGATGCCTTGAGAGGGGGCTCACGCGAGCATCCGCAGGCGTGCGGAGGCTTTGGAGTTTTCAGCCGAGCGCCAAGCTGTTTTTCAGCGCGCTGTCGGCTGAAAACATCCAATCAGCCTTAAGCAGCGTCAACATCACGGCGCCGTGACGTCGGCGCCGTGACATTGACATCAGTGCGTCGCGGGCGATTGGCCCAGCGACGTCACTGCCCCGCCTCCTACCGCCTCCCCCCGGCTCCCTTCGCGCACGCTGGCTCGCCTGCAAGTCCGTGGAATCGCGCTGACTTAAGCAGGCGAGCCTCAGCGTTAGCGCGCATCCGCTCTCCTCACCCCTCTATGGCCTGGGCCTAAGTAACAGAAACTCCTGCTCAGCGGGTATATAAGAGAGGAATATAGAAAAGGTACATAAACAGGATAAGCATGACAGTCACCAGAAGGGAAAGTCTCTGTATGTTGCACTCGATTATAATATGAGATTAGTTAAGCGAATATAAAAAATGATCTTTTAATTATCTTTTATATTAAATTATCTTTTAAAATAAAGTCACATTTTGATGACCCCTTTTTTCGGAAACCGGGATTTTCCCCCGGGGCTACCCAGACTATCTTTTGCAACCTGGCGGCTAGCAAATATCTGTAGATTTCTCGATTTTAGCCATGATTTTAAAGTAACGCCTTTTGATAGTTTGGTTAAGGACAGGGGAATCCCACCGGGAGAGGTTTTCCGCTATCTCCAACTAAAGGCCTCCTATACTAGAGTCAAACCCTCTAGTCCTATATCATTGTTTGAGAAGCTCTGTTTGGGAGCAGACTCCCACGAAAGGTTGATATCGAAACTATATGGTCAATTTTCCCGCCCAGCTGAAGACCAAGTTGAGCTTAAATTTATAGAAAAATGGGAAAACGATTTGGGTGAGGAATTGGAGGATGAGGACTGGGTGAATATTTTCGAAGCGGTAGCCAAAAGCTCAATTTGCTCATCTATCCGGGAAAATGCCTACAAAGTAATGACCCATTGGTACAATACCCCCGGAAAAATAGCTAAATATGTTCCAAGCTACTCACCCATGTGTCCTAAAGGCTGCGGTGGGGTGGCCTCTTTTCTGCAGATGCGTTGGTCATGCCCTCGGGTGCAGGCTCTATGGAGGCGGGTGAGATTTTGGATCCACCAGATTATGGGCTCGAACATCTCCCTATATCTATGGCTGTTTCTACTAAACAAACCACTTCAAGGCCACACCAGAGCGGAAAACAAGCTAATAACTCATATTATCACCGCAGCACGGTGCGCCCTAGCAGGTCTTTGGAAACAAGACACAATACCTTCTATCCCGTTAATCAGAAACGAGGTGTGGGTGGTATGTACGATGGAAAAGCACACTAGCTTTCTAAACGATACATTCGATATTTACCAGAAGGTATGGCTACCCTGGATAATGTTCATAGATATTCAAATGTAGCATTGAGCTTTCTCGGCTTGTCATTTTGCAAAACCATCCCTACACCACGACTAAAGGGTATATCTATCTGCCTCACCTGGCCCATCACTGTAGTCTCACCACCCCGGTTTCCTCAGAGACAGACTCCATGGGAGATAAAGAGGCGACCCCAGAATCCCTTTTGGAAAAGCAATGTATGTTATGTTGATGAGTATTATGTTACTGAACTTGCTGTTCCATCTGCCCCCTCTGCCCCCCTTCCCTTCTTTATTTTTGTATCCAACCCCCCTCCCCCTGATTATTTATTTAACCATGTTGTATTTCTGTATATTTTTGCCTTACTACTCAATAAAAAAAATTTAAGTTTGAAAATAAAATAATAAAGTCAAATTATAGAACGTGAACTAGACAGTGAATATTAATGTACAGAGAAGCAAACTCAATGATGTTTAACACTAATGTGGCTGGGCAATTAGACTGTGATTTCATCTTGTAGCTTCTGTATAAACAGACCAACACTATTAGTCCATTACTTAATTGGCTGAACAGTGTCCACCAGCAGTGATATCACTGTCACCCTATTCACATACAAGCTGTAATCATTTTTTTGTTCTTTTGCAGTTCTATATTATGCTGCGAAGTGGTTGCTGCATAGCAACAGAATTGCCATTTAGATCTATAGGGCGGGTTCCCACAACACTTATTCACTTTGTATGTAAGCACTTACTTATTCACTGTATAATTGTGTAGTCACTTACAGTGGAATATGATATTGGATGGAACTAGGATCATCACCCAGATAATCTATTATACTGCCAATTACAGCACTGTATTATGTTACTAAGGTCCTTCATGTCGTACCGAGGGGACACTTATATCTGTCTGTCTGTCTTTATTTATATAGTGCCATTAGTGTACATAGCGCTTCACAGCAGTAATACACGTGACAATCATATAAATAACAAAGAATACAAATAACAGATCGTGGGAATAAGTGCATCAGGCATAAAAGGAACATTGTGGAAGAGGAGTCCCTGCTCCGAGGAGCTTACAATCTAATTGGTAGGGAGATCGTACAGAGACTGGAGGAGGGCATTCAGGTACAGCAAGTGCGTCACTTCTCATGTTAGCTCATGTATCGAGCGCTCTTTAGGTTTTAAAACTTATTATGTGTTTCATTAAAAATAATATATGTGTATCAGTGGAGGTGGAGTTTAGCTTTACAAGCGCTCCATCTCTTTCCAGTGAATGATTAGGTTTACAAGAGCTATATTACATAGTGAGGTAGAGTGCATTACATTAGGGATTATTTTCTCTTTTTGTTTTGCCAATGTATTTCATCCGTAGATGCACCCCCCAGATATAGCATACCAAGGCTGAGCAGAGGTTATCGCTTTGTGTATTATTCACTGTCTAGTTCACGTTCTATCATTTGACTTTATTTTAAACTTGTGTATTAAGAGTTAATTTTTATATTCGCTTAACTAATCTCACATTGTAATCGACAACATACAACTTTCCCTTATTGATCATATGGATGGCTCAAACATCACAGAATTGAAAAAGGGAGAAAAGCGCAAACTCGTTTTCCCTGATGAAGAAGCACTCGCTGCGAAATGCGTTGGATTGTTTTTTGTGTACTTTGCCTGCTGTCTGCACCCACCTAATTTCGGGTGGCTGAGGCAAGTTGTTTGAATTTATTAGCGAGACTATCCGCCCGGAGCTGCCTCTGCTCTGGCGGAGCTTGGGCGGTGACGTCACCTGTGAGCGTTCTGGCAGAACGCCTCCCGACCCCGAGTGCGACTCCACCTGCAATCATCCGGCTGAGTGGAGTGAGGTGGTGTGCACCCTGGGACTTGGATCGGGTTACCTGTACCGGATGGGATGTCCACACTGCTGCAGTGACCGAATCACGCCCTGCTCTCCACCGCCATCCATCCATCCTGACTAGGTGCCGGTGCCACGGTCCGCCTACCTTGGAGACCACTTCCATACCGTTTTTATACCACAATGCCCAGGTGGGGGCAGGGGTCTCCGGAGCAGAACCGCGTTCATTTCAGCCACGGAGACCCCCTGCTCCCCTAGATACTTGCCTCAGATGGTGCTGCCGGTTCTTCATGGATTTTGAAACCCCCCCCCCTGTGTTACATGGACCAATAGGAAGAAGCGCAGGATGACATTGCGGCTTCCTATTGGCTCCCGTGTCGCTGGAGATTTAAACCTCCATATTGTTCACCCAGCCGGGGATGCTGCAGCCAGTACCTACTGAGTATTTTGGGAAGCAGTGTGTCTGCTTCAGCCCCGGACACCCCGTGCTTCTGACCTGTTAGGAAAAAGGCGTAACCTTAAGTCGGGGTACATTTAGGTACATGTGATGGTAAACTGGGGTTCTGCAGTTATAAAAAGGGGGAGTCTGACAATATGAGGTAACATTGTGTTGTGTTTCCCAGGGAACGTGAAGCAGAATCCAAACCTGCAGACTGTTTCCCAGGAGGGTGAGTAACATTCAGGGGAGATCAGAGGTGCAGCCAGCGAGGGGACAGGCGCGGCTGCTGCCTGCGGTTATATTAATGGGAGCTCTAGAGCAGGGGTGCTCAACTCCAGTCCTCAACAGGTCAGGTTTTAAGGTGATCCTAGCTTCAGCACAGGTGCTTCAAACTGGCTCAGTCAAAGACTGCACCATCTGTGCTGAAGCAGGGATATCCTTAAAACCTGACCCATTTGGGGGGTGTTGAGGACTGGAGTTGAGCGCTCCTGCTCTAGGGCACGTCTTTTAGAACTCCTGAATTGTACATAAATGCAGCAGGAATAGGGTCACTGTCAGGACTAGGGGTTCTCCTGGGTGGAAATGATTAGAAGGCAACCTAACCCCTGAGTTTCATAATAATGATGGTAACTGACCTTCAGAATCAGACCGAGGGAGATATGGCTCAAAGGCAACACACCTTCATCAATTGTGACTAATAAGACGGTCATGTGACTTCTGTAAGGCGATGCTGTAAGTGTCTTCTATCACTTGGGGCCTCATGCAGAGAGCAGCGCTATGCAGAATTGGAGAGGGGGAAAAATTTTACCTTTTTTGGAGAGTTTTTATGTCCATATGCAGAAAGGGCAGAAAACTGCCTTTCTGCATATGGAGAGTTTCAACCAGCGCTATTAGCGCTATTAGCGCTGTTGAAACTACTGGGGAAAAAATCGCGTTTTTTTTTTTTCCCCTCTCCACCGGCCGCGGAGCGCCAGCTGCTTGGTGGAGAGGGAAAATGTTGAAAATCGCGCCATTTTTTTGCCGCGAACAGCCACTAGATGGCGATCGCGGCTCTCTGCATACGGCAGAGAAAAAAACTGGAGAGAATTTAAACTCTCCAGGCGCGCGGCGAATTTGAAGGGGAAAAAAAAAATGGCGCTTTTTTTAAAACTTGCCGGTTTCTGCCTTTCTGAAGGCAGAATCCGCCAATTAATGCCGCTTTCACTTTTTGCGCTGCTCTCTGCATGAGGCCCCAAGAGTGAGGGGGGTGTCCTCCTCATGCTATCTGGTGAGAAAGCTTTCCTTATTTTATAGCTGTATCTTAATCCTTTTGGTGACTTACCACAGCTGAATTTCCTGCAGTGTTCCTTCCATCAGCCAGGGGATGGAGTTTGAAGAAAAAAAGAGAGCAGCGCTAACCACTCAACAAAATTAAGTGGTGTTATATATATATTTATATATATATATATATATATATATATATATATATATATATACAGACATACAGACATACATATACACACACACGTGTCTAAATACGTGTAAAAAAATATACATCAATTGATAATATAAGCCCATATAGGGGAATTACTCCCGCTGCTAGAGTCCAAAGAGAGAGTTCAACGTCCCTCCAGAAACAAGTCGCAGAACAAAAGGAAATGTCCTCCAGCGCGTTTACTCAGATAATGGTTCCACACATAGGGCAGAAAAGACAGTGGTATATTATGGGGGGTAATAACCCAGTACCCCCTAGATAATATTGTAAGACACTTATGTTATTTAAATTGATGGTGTCTCAGATCTATATATAATTTTATACTTCAAAACGCCCAGTTGATAACAGTATCTTGAAAAAGCAGAAGAGAAAAAAAAAATTCATAATAAAGTTTAATAAACAATAAGCTGGTAAAAAAAACATGGCATAATAAAGTTTAATAAACAATAAGCTGGTAAAAAAACAAGTTGCACTCAGAAACTGCTAATTCACACAAGCATTGTGAATAGCTTTCCAGCACAGCAGGATGCAGTCCTCCCACGACTGATCCACGTGTAGTTGGGGTCCACGTCGTCTCCGTTATCGGATCTCCTTTTCCTCCCACCGTGGGAATACAGCTGTCCTTGTTGCTCCCCCGGATAGAGTTGGGGAGCAGTAGTTGGTTCCCTGAACGGGTCTGCGCTTGCGCACCAGCACACGTGGAAGCCGGCTGCTGATAGGATGATGCGGAGCTGACTGCTGTGATTACGGTGGTCTGTAGTGCTCAATCAGACGCGTTTCATAAAAAATGCTTCTTCAGTGATGTGAGGGGGGGGGGGGGGAACAGAGTTTGTCTTGGGGTGACCGTGGCTTGTTTGCATTCTGATCTGTTTTTACATTTGCCAGGCACAACATTGCAATCCATCAACGATTTCCTGTTTCAGAGTCAGATCGACAATATCAATCTGTTTAAGGTAATTTACTCACAGGTGGGGGTAGGAGTAGGGGTGTTGTGTGGGACTGGGGGAGAGTGGGGAGCTGTGGAAAGAGTAGGGAGCTGTGGGGAGAGTAGGGAGCTATGGGGGAGGAGTGGTAGAGTAGGTGGCGGTACGGGGGAGAGTAGGTGACTGGGCGGGGGAGAGTCGGGGTCTATGGGGAGAGTAGGGACCTGTCAGAGAGTAGGGTGCTGTGGAAGTGGGGGAGAGTAGGGGGCCGTGGGTGGGGTGGCGGGGGAGAGTAGGGGGCCATGGGTGGGTGGCGGGGAAGAGTAGGGTGCTGTCCCACTTAAACGTGCACTATAAAGTAAGGCACCATGCACTGATTGTAGCGATGCAGCGAGTAGGGCAGACGTACGATGTTCAGGGGCCTTCTGCCTGTTCCAAACACAATTCCTGCTTATACAGTCACTACAGTACAGTATATGATCGGCTGAGGACAGTTTGGCAGAATATTATATTCTATAGACGTGTCTGTGTTAGCTGTGTCTGTGCTGCTCACTATCTTATTACCTGAGCTGCGGGGGGTTCCCCGGAACTGATGTATAGTCTCCCGACCTCTGGGGGACCCCACAGGGGCAGGACTGGCTCCACAGCCAATGGAAAGTTGCAGTGTCATGTAACGGTCATGCCTTGAAGTGGCAGCAGGCTTAAGACGCTTTGGCCAAAGGGTTGAACTGAATGACCCTTTTTCAAGAGAATATATAGGTATTGCACTGTGTGTTTTTGTCATATTGGAAGTAGCTTTTGGCATCTTTGTTAACTTTGTAATTGTGATGCCGCGGCCATAGTTGTAGGAAAAAATAAATAAATAAGTTTTTGACGGGCAATTTTGGGGAAGAGTTGTTTGTTCACATGTTGAGGCCACAGCACTGCGTGATACAGAGTGTCACTATCTTCCTGCATGGGATACTGCTGCAGGCCACTGCCTGAGACTGAGTATCTCCCGCTATCTTTGTGCATGGGATACTGCAGGCCACAGCACTGCCTGAGACTGAGTATCTCCCGCTATCTTTGTGCATGGGATACTGCAAGCCACAGCACTGCCTGAGACTGAGTATCTCCCTCTATCTCTCCTGCACAGGTTCAGAGATATTGTACGAAGAGCATGATCAGCAGGAAGGTAAGGATTGGGGCTCAAGCATCTGTGTGTTCGAGATGATCCCTTTCTGCAGGGGTGCTCAACTCCAGTCCTCGAGCCACCCCCCAACAGGTCAGGTTTTCAGGATTTCCCTGCTTCAGCACAGGTGGCTCAATCAGTCTCAGCTTCAGCATAGGTGGCTCAATCAGTCCCTGCTTCAGCACAGGTGGCTTAATCAGTCCCTGCTTCAGCACAGGTGGCTCAATCAGAGGCTCAGTCTTCAACTGAGTCTCTGATAGAGCCAACTGCTGAAGCAGGAATATCTTGAAAACCTGACCTGTTGGGGTTGGCATGAGGATTGGAGTTGAGCATCCCTGACTTAATGGACTGTTCGTGTTTAATATGTCAGCTTTCAGGCCTCCCAGCTCCCATCCTCAGGACCATTCTGAAACCTGCATTGTCAAACACTTGTGTAATGATACACAGATCAAATCCAACCATCAGCTTGTTGTCTGACAAATTCTTTTATTTGTACATCTCTCCTCCGCCTTCACAGTATGTCCCTTTCAGTAGCTCTGTGTTTAAACTGCAGCAAATATATATTGGACAAACTCCTGAGTTCTCTGTAAACTGCTATCCCCTTCATTTCTGTATACAACAGAGACCTCTGTACTCCAGTGAACGTACAGTGAGAGCCTGCATAGGCCCATGTCTGTGTGCCTGCGTAACTATGTGATGGAAGGACTCCCAGTGTCCTAGGTGCAATTATAACCTCAGCTGAACGTTTGTTGATGATTTGCAGCTGCTTCTGTTTCTGGGATAGTCTGATCATTCAGGGTTTCAGTATATATGTTCAGAGCTGGGAACTGCAGACCTGTGCTTGCACCTTCTGCACTGGTGGGTGGGAAGTCCACAAAGCACTGGGAGTATATCCCTATGTCACTGCTTACTGACCGCTCCCCCATGTGCTGGGTGTATATCCCCATGTCACTGCTTACTGACCGCTCCTCCCATGTGCTGGGTGTATATCCCTATGTCACTGCTTACTGACCGCTCCCCCCATGTGCTGGGTGTATATCCCTATGTCACTGCTTACTGACCGCTCCCCCCATGTGCTGGGTGTATATCCCTATGTCACTGCTTACTGACCGCTCCCCCCATGTGGTGGGTGTATATCCCTATGTCACTGCTTACTGACCGCTCCTCCCATGTGCTGGGTGTATATCCCTATGTCACAGCTTACTGACCGCTCCTCCCATGTGCTGGGTGTATATCCCTATGTCACTGCTTACTGACCGCTCCCCCATGTGCTGGGTGTATATCCCTATGTCACTGCTTACTGACCGCTCCTCCCATGTGCTGGGTGTATATCCCTATGTCACTGCTTACTGACCGCTCCCCCCATGTGCTGGGTGTATATCCCTATGTCACTGCTTACTGACCGCTCCCCCCATGTGCTGGGTGTATATCCCTATGTCACTGCTTACTGACCGCTCCCCCATGTGCTGGGTGTATATCCCCATGTCACTGCTTACTGACCGCTCCTCCCATGTGCTGGGTGTATATCCCTATGTCACTGCTTACTGACCGCTCCCCCCATGTGCTGGGTGTATATCCCTATGTCACTGCTTACTGACCGCTCCCCCCATGTGCTGGGTGTATATCCCTATGTCACTGCTTACTGACCGCTCCCCCCATGTGGTGGGTGTATATCCCTATGTCACTGCTTACTGACCGCTCCCCCATGTGCTGGGTGTATATCCCTATGTCACTGCTTACTGACCGCTCCCCCATGTGCTGGGTGTATATCCCTATGTCACTGCTTACTGACCGCTCCTCCCATGTGCTGGGTGTATATCCCTATGTCACTGCTTACTGACCGCTCCCCCATGTGCTGGGTGTATATCCCTATGTCACTGCTTACTGACCGCTCCCCCCATGTGCTGGGTGTATATCCCTATGTCACTGCTTACTGACCGCTCCCCCCATGTGCTGGGTGTATATCCCTATGTCACTGCTTACTGACCGCTCCCCCCATGTGCTGGGTGTATATCCCTATGTCACTGCTTACTGACCGCTCCCCTAGGGTGACCAGATGTCCCAATTTGGCTGGGACAGTCCCGGTTTTTTAATGTCTGTCCCGGCTGCTGATATTCTTTAAAATGTCCCGGTTTGACTATCAGAGCAGAGGGGGCAGCAAAGACCAAGAATGCCAGTAAGGAGGAGAGCGGAGGCCGGGTCTGAGCTGCAGCTGCAGAGGGTGGGGGCGGGGTTAGCTGCAGAGCGTGGGGGCGGGGTTAGCTGCAGAGCGTGGGGGCGGGGTTAGCTACAGAGGGTGGGGGTGGGGTTAGCTGCAGAGGGTGGGGGTGGGGTTAGCTGCAGGGAGGGAGAGACACACATAGCATGGGGAGAGAGAGAGACAGCATGGGGAGAGACACACAGCATGGGGAGAGAGAGAGACACAAACAGCATGGAGAGAGAGACACACACACAGCATGGGGAGAGATAGACACACAAACAGCATGGGGAGAGAGAGACACACAGCATGGGGGGAAGAGAGAGACACACAGCATGGGGGGGGAGAGAGACACACAGCATGGGGGGAGAAAGAGACACACACAGCTTGGGGTAGAGAGAGAGAGGCACATACACAGCATGGGGGGGGAGAGAGACACACACAGCATGGGGAGAGAGAGAGACGGCATTGGGAGAGAGCGAGAGCATGGGGAGAGAGACACACACAGCATGGGGGGAGAGAGACAGCATGGGAGAGAGAGAGACACACACAGAGACTGGGGGAGAGAGAGACATGGAATGGAGGGGAGAGAGAGACACACACAGGGAATGGAGTGGAGACAGAGAGAGACACAGGGAATGGAGGGGAGACAGAGAGAGACAAATAATGGGAGGGAGAGACACACAGAGAATGGGGGAGAGAGACACAGAGAATGGGGGTGAGAGACACAGGGAATGGGGGTGAGAGACACAGAGAATTGGAGAGAGAGAGAGGCACAGACTGGGGGAGAGAGAGACACACACAGAGATTGGGGGAGAGAGACAGAATGGGAAGGGTGGAATGAGAATGGAGGGATGGGAGGGGGAACAGCGATGGGGGGAACGGGAACAGGGATGGGAACGAGAATGGAGGGATGGGGGGGGAGAGAATAGGCTGTGTGTGTGAGGGGCAGAGAGACATAAAGCACAGTTGATGATGTCATTTGTTTTATAAATATTTTTTTTAATGTGTCCCGGTTTTTACTTTTGTAAATCTGGTCACACTACACTCCCCCCATGTGCTGGGTGTATATCCCTATGTCACTGCATACTGACCGCTCCCCCCCATGTGCTGGGTGTATATCCCTATGTCACTGCATACTGACCGCTCCCCCCATGTGCTGGGTGTATATCCCTATGTCACTGCTTACTGACCGCTCCCCCCATGTGCTTGGTGTATATCCCTATGTCACTGCTTACTGACCGCTCCCCCCATGTGCTGGGTGTATATCCCTATGTCACTGCTTACTGACCGCTCCTCCCATGTGCTGGGTGTATATCCCTATGTCACTGCTTACTGACCGCTCCCCCCCCTTGTGCTGGGTGTATATCCCTATGTCACTGCTTACTGACCGCTCCTCCCATGTGCTGGGAGTATATCCCTATGTCACTGCTTACTGACCGCTCCTCCCATGTGCTGGGTGTATATCCCTATGTCACTGCTTACTGACCGCTCCCCCCCATGTGCTGGGTGTATATCCCTATGTCACTGCTTACTGACCGCTCCCCCCATGTGCTGGGTGTATATCCCTATGTCACTGCTTACTGACCGCTCCCCCCATGTGCTGGGTGTATATCCCTATGTCACTGCTTACTGACCGCTCCTCCCATGTGCTGGGTGTATATCCCTCTGTCACTGCTTACTGACCGCTCCTCCCATGTGCTGGGTGTATATCCCTCTGTCACTGCTTACTGACCGCTCCTCCCATGTGCTGGGTGTATATCCCTCTGTCACTGCTTACTGACCGCTCCTCCCATGTGCTTGGTGTATATCCCTATGTCACTGCTTACTGACCGCTCCCCCCATGTGCTGGGTGTATATCCCTATGTCACTGCTTACTGACCGCTCCTCCCATGTGCTGGGTGTATATCCCTATGTCACTGCTTACTGACCGCTCCCCCCCATGTGCTGGGTGTATATCCCTATGTCACTGCTTACTGACCGCTCCCCCCATGTGCTGGGTGTATATCCCTATGTCACTGCTTACTGACCGCTCCCCCATGTGCTGGGTGTATATCCCTATGTCACTGCTTACTGACCGCTCCCCCCATGTGCTGGGTGTATATCCCTATGTCACTGCTTACTGACCGCTCCCCCATGTGCTGGGTGTATATCCCTATGTCACTGCTTACTGACCGCTCCTCCCATGTGCTGGGTGTATATCCCTATGTCACTGCTTACTGACCGCTCCCCCCCATGTGCTGGGTGTATATCCCTATGTCACTGCTTACTGACCGCTCCCCCATGTGCTGGGTGTATATCCCTATGTCACTGCTTACTGACCGCTCCTCCCATGTGCTGGGTGTATATCCCTATGTCACTGCTTACTGACCGCTCCCCCCCATGTGCTGGGTGTATATCCCTATGTCACTGCTTACTGACCGCTCCCCCATGTGCTGGGTGTATATCCCCATGTCACTGCTTACTGACCGCTCCCCCATGTGCTGGGTGTATATCCCTATGTCACTGCTTACTGACCGCTCCCCCCATGTGCTGGGTGTATATCCCTATGTCACTGCTTACTGACCGCTCCCCCCCATGTGCTGGGTGTATATCCCTATGTCACTGCTTACTGACCGCTCCCCCCATGTGCTGGGTGTATATCCCTCTGTCACTGCTTACTGACCGCTCCCCCATGTGCTGGGTGTATATCCCTCTGTCACTGCTTACTGACCGCTCCTCCCATGTGCTGGGTGTATATCCCTATGTCACTGCTTACTGACCGCTCCTCCCATGTGCTGGGTGTATATCCCTATGTCACTGCTTACTGACCGCTCCTCCCATGTGCTGGGTGTATATCCCTATGTCACTGCTTACTGACCGCTCCCCCATGTGCTGGGTGTATATCCCTATGTCACTGCTTACTGACCGCTCCCCCATGTGGTGGGAGTATATCCCTATGTCACTGCTTACTGACCGCTCCCCCCATGTGCTGGGTGTATATCCCTATGTCACTGCTTACTGACCGCTCCCCCATGTGCTGGGTGTATATCCCTATGTCACTGCTTACTGACCGCTCCTCCCATGTGCTGGGTGTATATCCCTATGTCACTGCTTACTGACCGCTCCCCCCATGTGCTGGGAGTATATCCCTATGTCACTGCTTACTGACTGCTCCCCCCATGTGCTGGGTGTATATCCCTATGTCACTGCTTACTGACCGCTCCCCCCATGTGCTGGGTGTATATCCCTATGTCACTGCTTACTGACCGCTCCCCCATGTGCTGGGTGTATATCCCTATGTCACTGCTTACTGACCGCTCCCCCCATGTGCTGGGTGTATATCCCTATGTCACTGCTTACTGACCGCTCCCCCCATGTGCTGGGTGTATATCCCTATGTCACTGCATACTGACCGCTCCCCCCATGTGCTTGGTGTATATCCCTATGTCACTGCTTACTGACCGCTCCCCCCCATGTGCTGGGTGTATATCCCTATTTCACTGCTTACTGACCGCTCCCCCCATGTGCTGGGTGTATATCCCTATGTCACTGCTTACTGACCGCTCCCCCCATGTGCTGGGTGTATATACCTATGTCACTGCTTACTGACCGCTCCCCCCCATGTGCTGGGTGTATATCCCTATGTCACTGCTTACTGACCGCTCCCCCCATGTGCTGGGTGTATATCCCTATGTCACTGCTTACTGACCGCTCCTCCCATGTGCTGGGTGTATATCCCTATGTCACTGCTTACTGACCGCTCCTCCCATGTGCTGGGTGTATATCCCTATGTCACTGCATACTGACCGCTCCCCCATGTGCTGGGTGTATATCCCTATGTCACTGCATATTGACCGCTCCCCCCATGTGTTGGGTGTATATCCCTCTGTCACTGCTTACTGACCGCTCCCCCCATGTGCTGGGTGTATATCCCTATGTCACTGCTTACTGACCGCTCCTCCCATGTGCTGGGTGTATATCCCTATGTCACTGCTTACTGACCGCTGCCCCCATGTGCTGGGTGTATATCCCTATGTCACTGCTTACTGACCGCTCCTCCCATGTGCTGGGTGTATATCCCTATGTCACTGCTTACTGACCGCTCCCCCATGTGGTGGGTGTATATCCCTATGTCACTGCTTACTGACCGCTCCCCCCATGTGCTGGGAGTATATCCCTATGTCACTGCTTACTGACCGCTCCCCCCATGTGCTGGGTGTATATCCCTCTGTCACTGCTTACTGACCGCTCCCCCCATGTGCTGGGTGTATATCCCTATGTCACTGCTTACTGACCGCTCCCCCATGTGCTGGGTGTATATCCCTATGTCACTGCTTACTGACCGCTCCCCCCATGTGCTGGGTGTATATCCCTATGTCACTGCTTACTGACCGCTCCCCCATGTGCTGGGTGTATATCCCTATGTCACTGCTTACTGACCGCTCCCCCCATGCGCTGGGTGTATATCCCTATGTCACTGCTTACTGACCGCTCCCCCATGTGCTGGGAGTATATCCCTATGTCACTGCTTACTGACCGCTCCCCCCATGTGCTGGGTGTATATCCCTATGTCACTGCTTACTGACCGCTCCCCCATGTGCTGGGTGTATATCCCTATGTCACTGCTTACTGACCGCTCCTCCCATGTGCTTGGTGTATATCCCTATGTCACTGCTTACTGACCGCTCCCCCATGTGCTGGGTGTATATCCCTATGTCACTGCTTACTGACCGCTCCCCCCATGTGCTGGGTGTATATCCCTATGTCACTGCTTACTGACCGCCCCCCCATGTGCTGGGTGTATATCCCTATGTCACTGCTTACTGACCGCTCCCCCATGTGCTGGGTGTATATCCGTACGTCACTGCTTACTGACCGCTCCCCCATGTGCTGGGAGTATATCCCTATGTCACTGCTTACTGACCGCTCCTCCCATGTGATGGGTGTATATTCCTATGTCACTGCTTACTGACCGCTCCCCCCATGTGCTGGGTGTATATCCCTATGTCACTGCTTACTGACCGCTCCCCCCATGTGCTGGGTGTATATCCCTATGTCACTGCTTACTGACCGCTCCCCCCATGTGCTGGGTGTATATCCCTATGTCACAGCTTACTGACCGCTCCCCCCATGTGCTGGGTGTATATCCCTATGTCACTGCTTACTGACCGCTCCCCCCATGTGCTGGGTGTATATCCCTATGTCACTGCTTACTGACCGCTCCCCCCATGTGCTGGGTGTATATCCCTATGTCACTGCTTACTGACCGCTCCCCCCATGTGCTGGGTGTATATCCCTATGTCACTGCTTACTGACCGCTCCCCCCATGTGCTGGGAGTATATCCCTATGTCACTGCTTACTGACCGCTCCCCCCATGTGCTTGGTGTATATCCCTATGTCACTGCTTACTGACCGCTCCCCCATGTGCTTGGTGTATATCCCTATGTCACTGCTTACTGACCGCTCCCCCATGTGCTGGGTGTATATCCCTATGTCACTGCTTACTGACCGCTCCCCCCATGTGCTGGGTGTATATCCCTATGTCACTGCTTACTGACCGCTCCCCCCATGTGCTGGGAGTATATCCCTATGTCACTGCTTACTGACCGCTCCCCCCATGTGCTTGGTGTATATCCCTATGTCACTGCTTACTGACCGCTCCCCCATGTGCTTGGTGTATATCCCTATGTCACTGCTTACTGACCGCTCCCCCATGTGCTGGGTGTATATCCCTATGTCACTGCTTACTGACCGCTCCTCCCATGTGCTTGGTGTATATCCCTATGTCACTGCTTACTGACCGCTCCCCCCCATGTGCTGGGTGTATATCCCTATGTCACTGCTTACTGACCGCTCCCCCCATGTGCTGGGTGTATATCCCTATGTCACTGCTTACTGACCGCTCCTCCCATGTGCTTGGTGTATATCCCTATGTCACTGCTTACTGACCGCTCCCCCATGTGCTTGGTGTATATCCCTATGTCACTGCTTACTGACCGCTCCCCCCCATGTGCTGGGTGTATATCCCTATGTCACTGCTTACTGACCGCTCCCCCCATGTGCTGGGTGTATATACCTATGTCACTGCTTACTGACCGCTCCCCCCCATGTGCTGGGTGTATATCCCTATGTCACTGCTTACTGACCGCTCCTCCCATGTGCTGGGTGTATATCCCTATGTCACTGCTTACTGACCGCTCCCCCATGTGCTGGGTGTATATCCCTATGTCACTGCATACTGACCGCTCCCCCCATGTGCTGGGTGTATATCCCTATGTCACTGCTTACTGACCGCTCCCCCCATGTGCTGGGTGTATATTCCTATGTCACTGCTTACTGACCGCTCCTCCCATGTGCTGGGTGTATATCCCTATGTCACTGCTTACTGACCGCTCCTCCCATGTGCTGGGTGTATATTCCTATGTCACTGCTTACTGACCGCTCCCCCCATGTGCTGGGTGTATATCCCTATGTCACTGCTTACTGACCGCTCCCCCCCATGTGCTGGGTGTATATCCCTATGTCACTGCTTACTGACCGCTCCTCCCATGTGCTGGGTGTATATCCCTATGTCACTGCTTACTGACCGCTCCCCCATGTGCTGGGTGTATATCCCTATGTCACTGCTTACTGACCGCTCCTCCCATGTGCTGGGTGTATATCCCTATGTCACTGCTTACTGACCGCTCCCCCCATGTGCTGGGTGTATATCCCTATGTCACTGCTTACTGACCGCTCCCCCCATGTGCTGGATGTATATTCCTATGTCACTGCTTACTGACCGCTCCTCCCATGTGCTGGGTGTATATCACTATGTCACTGCTTACTGACCGCTCCCCCCATGTGCTGGGTGTATATCACTATGTCACTGCTTACTGACCGCTCCCCCCATGTGCTGGGTGTATATTCCTATGTCACTGCTTACTGACCGCTCCTCCCATGTGCTGGGTGTATATCCCTATGTCACTGCTTACTGACCGCTCCCCCATGTGCTGGGTGTATATCCCTATGTCACTGCTTACTGACCGCTCCCCCATGTGGTGAGTGTATATCCCTATGTCACTGCTTACTGACCGCTCCTCCCATGTGCTGGGTGTATATCCCTATGTCACTGCTTACTGACCGCTCCCCCCATGTGCTGGGTGTATATCCCTATGTCACTGCTTACTGACCGCTCCCCCCATGTGCTGGGTGTATATCCCCATGTCACTGCTTACTGACCGCTCCCCCATGTGCTGGGAGTATATCCCTATGTCACTGCTTACTGACCACTCCCCCATGTGCTGGGAGTATATCCCTATGTCACTGCTTACTGACCGCTCCTCCATGTGCTGGGTGTATATCCCTATGTCACTGCTTACTGACCACTCCTCCCATGTGCTGGGTGTATATCCCTATGTCACTGCTTACTGACCACTCCTCCCATGTGCTGGGTGTATATACCTATGTCACTGCTTACTGACCGCTCCCCCCATGTGCTGGGTGTATATCCCTATGTCACTGCTTACTGACCGCTCCTCCCATGTGCTGGGTGTATATCCCTATGTCACTGCTTATTGACCGCTCCTCCCATGTGCTGGGTGTATATCCCTATGTCACTGCTTACTGACCACTCCTCCCATGTGCTGGGTGTATATCCCTATGTCACTGCTTATTGACCGCTCCTCCCATGTGCTGGGTGTATATACCTATGTCACTGCTGTGAATATGTTGATCTTCAACCTGCTTATTGTGTTATGTTCTTTTTTCCCAGCTGTTTGGCTTCATGGAGAAATACCGAGGGGCGGAGTGTGTTCCCTCCAGCAAAGACACACAGAAAATTCCCGGGCTCCAGCAATTCCTGCAGGATCTGAGTCAGAGGGAGAAAGGAGGAGGTGAGAGGAGAGGCATCTGCACTATGAGATGGGATATAGGGGCAAGTATCTTAAGCAGCACTGGTGTGGGGACATGGAGGCAAGGTGTGGATGTGGTAGCTCTAGTTGGCTGCGCCAGCAGCTCTTGTTGGTGGATGTGGCAGCTGTGGTTGGCTGGGCTGGCAGCTCTGGTTGGTGAATGTGGCAGCACTGTTGCGTGGATGTGGCAGCTTTGGTTAGTGGGGTTGGCAGATGTGGCAGCTCTGGTTGGCTGGGCTGACAGCTCTGTTGTGTGGATGTAGTAGCTATGGTTGGCTGGGCTGACAGCTGTGGTTGGTGCATATGGCAGCTCTGGTTGGCTGGGCTGACAGCACTGTTGTGTGGATGTGGCAGCTCTGGTTGGCTGGGCTGACAGCACTGTTGTGTTGATGTAGTAGCTCTGGTTTGGTGGGCTCGCAGCTTTGGTTGGTGGATGTGGTTGTTTTTTTACTGCAGAGTAGGGGAGCAAGCCAGAGCCCCACGAGGAAACACTCTCTTGTCTTATCTCTTGCTGCGCGTTCTGTGGGTGAGCGCGGCTTCTCCCAGCATTGGTCTCCGTGACGGTCACTTGGTTTGCAGGGGGTGTGATGTATATATTGTGTCTGCCCCTCAGCTGCTGCTGTCTCTGACAGTCTCCTGGAAGAGGGGGAGAACGGGCAGCAACGCACAGCCTCTCCACTCATGCAGATCGAGGGCTTCCTATCTGCACTGACAAATACCAACCAGGACGGCAGAGTCATCCTGCACAGACAAGGTACCTCCTCCCCGCCAACAGCCATCCACGTGCACAGTGACTCCTGCAGGCCTTGTACAGGGACACTAAAAAGCAGTAGTACTGTGCTTGATTGTAGGAGAGCATACTCCTTGGAAACAAAAGGGGGGGGGGGAAGCTCCTTAGGTCACATTTCAGAAGCTCTGATTTATAGCAAGGGTGTTCCCAAAGTGTCCCACACCTCATATCACAACTGCTGCTCTTATATTACACACCCACAAGCACGTCCCACACCTCCATATCACAACTACTGCTCTTCTAGTACACACCCACAAGCACGTCCCACACCTCCATATCACAACTACTGCTCTTCTATTACACACCCACCAGCACGTCCCACACCTCCATATCACAACTACTGCTCTTCTAGTACACCCCCACAAGCACGTCCCACACCTCCATATCACAACTGCTGCTCTTCTAGTACACACCCACCAACACGTCCCACACCTCCATATCACAACTGCTGCTCTTATAGTACACACCCACAAGCACGTCCCACACCTCCATATCACAACTGCTGCTCTTCTAGTACACACCCACAAGCACGTCCCACACCTCCATATCACAACTGCTGCTCTTCTAGTACACACCCACAAGCACGTCCCACACCTCCATATCACAACTGCTGCTCTTATAGTACACACCCACAAGCACGTCCCACACCTCCATATCACAACTACTGCTCTTCTAGTACACACCCACCAGCACGTCCCACACCTCCATATCACAACTACTGCTCTTCTAGTACACCCCCACCAGCACGTCCCACACCTCCATATCACAACTGCTGCTCTTCTAGTACACACCCACCAGCAGGTCCCACACCTCCATATCACAACTACTGCTCTTCTAGTACACCCCCACCAGCACGTCCCACACCTCCATATCACAACTGCTGCTCTTCTAGTACACCCCCACCAGCAGGTCCCACACCTCCATATCACAACTGCTGCTCTTCTAGTACACCCCCACCAGCACGTCCCACACCTCCATATCACAACTGCTGCTCTTATAGTACACACCCACAAGCACGTCCCACACCTCCATATCACAACTGCTGCTCTTCTATTACACACCCACAAGTACATCCCACACCGCTATATCACAACTACTGCTCTTCTATTACACACCCACCAGCACGTCCCACACCGCTATATCACAACTACTGCTCTTCTATTACACACCCACCAGCACGTCCCACACCTCCATATCACAACTACTGCTCTTCTAGTACACACCCACAAGCACGTCCCACACCTCCATATCACAACTACTGCTCTTCTAGTACACACCCACAAGCACGTCCCACACCTCCATATCACAACTACTGCTCTTCTAGTACACACCCACCAGCACGTCCCACACCTCCATATCACAACTACTGCTCTTATATTACACACCCACAAGCACGTCCCACACCTCCATATCACAACTGCTGCTCTTATATTACACACCCACCAGCACGTCCCACACCTCCATATCACAACTACTGCTCTTATATTACACACCCACAAGCACGTCCCACACCGCTATATCACAACTACTGCTCTTCTAGTACACACCCACAAGCACGTCCCACACCTCCATATCACAACTACTGCTCTTCTAGTACACACCCACAAGCACGTCCCACACCTCCATATCACAACTACTGCTCTTCTAGTACACACCCACCAGCACGTCCCACACCTCCATATCACAACTGCTGCTCTTCTATTACACACCCACCAGCACGTCCCACACCTCCATATCACAACTGCTGCTCTTCTATTACACCCCCACAAGCACGTCCCACACCTCCATATCACAACTACTGCTCTTCTAGTACACACCCACAAGCACGTCCCACACCTCCATATCACAACTGCTGCTCTTCTATTACACACCCACAAGCACGTCCCACACCTCCATATCACAACTGCTGCTCTTATATTACACACCCACAAGCTCGTCCCACACCTCCATATCACAACTGCTGCTCTTATATTACACACCCACAAGCACGTCCCACACCTCCATATCACAACTGCTGCTCTTCTAGTACACACCCACAAGCACGTCCCACACCTCCATATCACAACTACTGCTCTTCTAGTACACACCCACCAGCAGGTCCCACACCTCCATATCACAACTGCTGCTCTTCTAGTACACACCCACAAGCACGTCCCACACCTCCATATCACAACTGCTGCTCTTATATTACACACCCACAAACACATCCACACCTCCATATCACAACTGCTGATCTTCTTTTACACACCCACAAGCACGTCCCGCACGTCCATATCACAACTGCTGCTCTTCTATTACACACCCACAAGCACGTCCCACACCTCCATATCACAACTGCTGCCCTTATATTACACACCCATAAGCACGTCCCACACCTCCATATCACAACTACTGCTCTTCTAGTACACACCCACAAGCACGTCCCACACCTCCATATCACAACTGCTGCTCTTATATTACACACCCACCAGCACGTCCCACACCGCTATATCACAACTACTGCTCTTCTAGTACACACCCACAAGCACGTCCCACACCTCCATATCACAACTGCTGCTCTTCTAGTACACACCCACAAGCACGTCCCACACCTCCATATCACAACTGCTGCTCTTATATTACACACCCACAAACATGTCCCACACCTCCATATCACACCTACTGCTCTTCAATTACACACCCAGAAGCACGTCCCAGACGTCCATATCACAACTGCTGCTCTTCTATTACACACCCACAAGCACGTCCCACACCTCCATATCACAACTGCTGCGCTTCTAGTACACACCCACAAGCACGTCCCACACCTCCATATCACAACTGCTGCTCTTATATTACACACCCACAAGCACGTCCCACACCTCCATATCACAACTACTGCTCTTCTAGTACACACCCACCAGCACGTCCCACACCTCCATATCACAACTACTGCTCTTATATTACACACCCACAAGCACGTCCCACACCTCCATATCACAACTACTGCTCTTCTAGTACACACCCACAAGCACGTCCCACACCTCCATATCACAACTGCTGCTCTTCTATTACACACCCACAAGCACGTC
Organism: Ascaphus truei; assembly: GCF_040206685.1. Taxonomy (NCBI): domain Eukaryota; kingdom Metazoa; phylum Chordata; class Amphibia; order Anura; family Ascaphidae; genus Ascaphus; species Ascaphus truei. Next base: position 282,574,544 of record NC_134487.1, read on the forward strand.
CCACACCTCCATATCACAACTGCTGCTCTTATATTACACACCCACAAGCACGTCCCACACCTCCATATCACAACTGCTGCTCTTCTAGTACACACCCACAAGCACGTCCCACACCTCCATATCACAACTGCTGCTCTTCTATTACACACCCACAAGCACGTCCCACACCTCCATATCACAACTGCTGCTCTTATATTACACACCCACAAGCACGTCCCACACCGCTATATCACAACTGCTGCTCTTATATTACACACCCACAAGCACGTCTCACACCTCCATATCACAACTGCTGCTCTTCTATTACACACCCACAAGCACGTCCCACACCTCCTTTTCACAACTGCTGCTCTTATATTACACACCCACAAACACATCCACACCTCCATATCACAACTGCTGATCTTCTTTTACACACCCACAAGCACGTCCCACACGTCCATATCACAACTGCTGCTCTTCTATTACACACCCACAAGCACGTCCCACACCTCCATATCACAACTGCTGCCCTTATATTACACACCCATAAGCACGTCCCACACCTCCATATCACAACTGCTGCCCTTATATTACACACCCATAAGCACGTCCCACACCTCCATATCACAACTACTGCTCTTCTAGTACACACCCACAAGCACGTCCCACACCTCCATATCACAACTGCTGCTCTTATATTACACACCCACCAGCACGTCCCACACCGCTATATCACAACTACTGCTCTTCTAGTACACACCCACAAGCACGTCCCACACCTCCATATCACAACTGCTGCTCTTCTAGTACACACCCACAAGCACGTCCCACACCTCCATATCACAACTGCTGCTCTTATATTACACACCCACAAACATGTCCCACACCTCCATATCACACCTACTGCTCTTCAATTACACACCCAGAAGCACGTCCCAGACGTCCATATCACAACTGCTGCTCTTCTATTACACACCCACAAGCACGTCCCACACCTCCATATCACAACTGCTGCTCTTATATTACACACCCACAAGCTCGTCCCACACCTCCATATCACAACTGCTGCTCTTATATTACACACCCACAAGCACGTCCCACACCTCCATATCACAACTGCTGCTCTTCTAGTACACAAACACAAGCACGTCCCACACCTCCATATCACAACTACTGCTCTTCTAGTACACACCCACCAGCAGGTCCCACACCTCCATATCACAACTGCTGCTCTTCTAGTACACACCCACAAGCACGTCCCACACCGCTATATCACAACTGCTGCTCTTATATTACACACCCACAAGCACGTCTCACACCTCCATATCACAACTGCTGCTCTTCTATTACACACCCACAAGCACGTCCCACACCTCCATATCACAACTGCTGCTCTTATATTACACACCCACAAACACATCCACACCTCCATATCACAACTGCTGATCTTCTTTTACACACCCACAAGCACGTCCCACACGTCCATATCACAACTGCTGCTCTTCTATTACACACCCACAAGCACGTCCCACACCTCCATATCACAACTGCTGCCCTTATATTACACACCCATAAGCACGTCCCACACCTCCATATCACAACTACTGCTCTTCTAGTACACACCCACAAGCACGTCCCACACCTCCATATCACAACTGCTGCTCTTATATTACACACCCACCAGCACGTCCCACACCGCTATATCACAACTACTGCTCTTCTAGTACACACCCACAAGCACGTCCCACACCTCCATATCACAACTGCTGCTCTTCTAGTACACACCCACAAGCACGTCCCACACCTCCATATCACAACTGCTGCTCTTATATTACACACCCACAAACATGTCCCACACCTCCATATCACACCTACTGCTCTTCAATTACACACCCAGAAGCACGTCCCAGACGTCCATATCACAACTGCTGCTCTTCTATTACACACCCACAAGCACGTCCCACACCTCCATATCACAACTGCTGCGCTTCTAGTACACACCCACAAGCACGTCCCACACCTCCATATCACAACTGCTGCTCTTATATTACACACCCACAAGCACGTCCCACACCTCCATATCACAACTACTGCTCTTCTAGTACACACCCACCAGCACGTCCCACACCTCCATATCACAACTACTGCTCTTATATTACACACCCACAAGCACGTCCCACACCTCCATATCACAACTACTGCTCTTCTAGTACACACCCACAAGCACGTCCCACACCTCCATATCACAACTGCTGCTCTTCTATTACACACCCACAAGCACGTCCCACACCTCCATATCACAACTGCTGCTCTTATATTACACACCCACAAGCACGTCCCACACCTCCATATCACAACTGCTGCTCTTCTAGTACACAAACACAAGCACGTCCCACACCTCCATATCACAACTACTGCTCTTCTAGTACACACCCACCAGCAGGTCCCACACCTCCATATCACAACTGCTGCTCTTCTAGTACACACCCACAAGCACGTCCCACACCGCTATATCACAACTGCTGCTCTTATATTACACACCCACAAGCACGTCTCACACCTCCATATCACAACTGCTGCTCTTCTATTACACACCCACAAGCACGTCCCACACCTCCATATCACAACTGCTGCTCTTATATTACACACCCACAAACACATCCACACCTCCATATCACAACTGCTGATCTTCTTTTACACACCCACAAGCACGTCCCACACGTCCATATCACAACTGCTGCTCTTCTATTACACACCCACAAGCACGTCCCACACCTCCATATCACAACTACTGCTCTTATATTACACACCCACAAGCACGTCCCACACCTCCATATCACAACTGCTGCTCTTATTTTACACACCCACAAGCACGTCCCACACCTCCATATCACAACTACTGCTCTTCTAGTACACACCCACAAGCACGTCCCACACCTCCATATCACAACTGCTGCTCTTATATTACACACCCACCAGCACGTCCCACACCGCTATATCACAACTACTGCTCTTCTAGTACACACCCACAAGCACGTCCCACACCTCCATATCACAACTGCTGCTCTTCTAGTACACACCCACAAGCACGTCCCACACCTCCATATCACAACTGCTGCTCTTATATTACACACCCACAAACATGTCCCACACCTCCATATCACACCTACTGCTCTTCAATTACACACCCAGAAGCACGTCCCAGACGTCCATATCACAACTGCTGCTCTTATATTACACACCCACAAGCACGTCCCACACCTCCATATCACAACTACTGCTCTTCTAGTACACACCCACAAGCACGTCCCACACCTCCATATCACAACTGCTGCTCTTCTATTACACACCCACAAGCACGTCCCACACCTCCATATCACAACTGCTGCTCTTATATTACACACCCACAAGCACGTCCCACACCTCCATATCACAACTGCTGCTCTTATATTACACACCCACAAGCACGTCCCACACCGCTATATCACAACTGCTGCTCTTATATTACACACCCACAAGCACGTCTCACACCTCCATATCACAACTGCTGCTCTTCTATTACACACCCACAAGCACGTCCCACACCTCCATATCACAACTGCTGCTCTTATATTACACACCCACAAACACATCCACACCTCCATATCACAACTGCTGATCTTCTTTTACACACCCACAAGCACGTCCCACACGTCCATATCACAACTGCTGCTCTTCTATTACACACCCACAAGCACGTCCCACACCTCCATATCACAACTGCTGCCCTTATATTACACACCCATAAGCACGTCCCACACCTCCATATCACAACTACTGCTCTTCTAGTACACACCCACAAGCACGTCCCACACCTCCATATCACAACTGCTGCTCTTATATTACACACCCACCAGCACGTCCCACACCGCTATATCACAACTACTGCTCTTCTAGTACACACCCACAAGCACGTCCCACACCTCCATATCACAACTGCTGCTCTTCTAGTACACACCCACAAGCACGTCCCACACCTCCATATCACAACTGCTGCTCTTATATTACACACCCACAAACATGTCCCACACCTCCATATCACACCTACTGCTCTTCAATTACACACCCAGAAGCACGTCCCAGACGTCCATATCACAACTGCTGCTCTTCTATTACACACCCACAAGCACGTCCCACACCTCCATATCACAACTGCTGCGCTTCTAGTACACACCCACAAGCACGTCCCACACCTCCATATCACAACTGCTGCTCTTATATTACACACCCACAAGCACGTCCCACACCTCCATATCACAACTACTGCTCTTCTAGTACACACCCACCAGCACGTCCCACACCTCCATATCACAACTACTGCTCTTATATTACACACCCACAAGCACGTCCCACACCTCCATATCACAACTACTGCTCTTCTAGTACACACCCACAAGCACGTCCCACACCTCCATATCACAACTGCTGCTCTTCTATTACACACCCACAAGCACGTCCCACACCTCCATATCACAACTGCTGCTCTTATATTACACACCCACAAGCACGTCCCACACCTCCATATCACAACTGCTGCTCTTCTAGTACACACCCACAAGCACGTCCCACACCTCCATATCACAACTGCTGCTCTTCTATTACACACCCACAAGCACGTCCCACACCTCCATATCACAACTGCTGCTCTTCTATTACACACCCACAAGCACGTCCCACACTGCTATATCACAACTGCTGCTCTTATATTACACACCCACAAGCACGTCTCACACCTCCATATCACAACTGCTGCTCTTCTATTACACACCCACAAGCACGTCCCACACCTCCTTTTCACAACTGCTGCTCTTATATTACACACCCACAAACACATCCACACCTCCATATCACAACTGCTGATCTTCTTTTACACACCCACAAGCACGTCCCACACGTCCATATCACAACTGCTGCTCTTCTATTAAACACCCACAAGCACGTCCCACACCTCCATATCACAACTGCTGCCCTTATATTACACACCCATAAGCACGTCCCACACCTCCATATCACAACTACTGCTCTTCTAGTACACACCCACAAGCACGTCCCACACCTCCATATCACAACTGCTGCTCTTATATTACACACCCACCAGCACGTCCCACACCGCTATATCACAACTGCTGCTCTTCTAGTACACACCCACAAGCACGTCCCACACCTCCATATCACAACTGCTGCTCTTCTAGTACACACCCACAAGCACGTCCCACACCTCCATATCACAACTGCTGCTCTTATATTACACACCCACAAACATGTCCCACACCTCCATATCACACCTACTGCTCTTCAATTACACACCCAGAAGCACGTCCCAGACGTCCATATCACAACTGCTGCTCTTCTATTACACACCCACAAGCACGTCCCACACCTCCATATCACAACTGCTGCGCTTCTAGTACACACCCACAAGCACGTCCCACACCTCCATATCACAACTGCTGCTCTTATATTACACACCCACAAGCACGTCCCACACCTCCATATCACAACTACTGCTCTTCTAGTACACACCCACCAGCACGTCCCACACCTCCATATCACAACTACTGCTCTTATATTACACACCCACAAGCACGTCCCACACCTCCATATCACAACTGCTGCTCTTATTTTACACACCCACAAGCACGTCCCACACCTCCATATCACAACTGCTGCTCTTCTATTACACACCCACAAGCACGTCCCACACCTCCATATCACAACTGCTGCTCTTATATTACACACCCACCAGCACGTCCCACACCTCCATATCACAACTACTGCTCTTATATTACACACCCACAAGCACGTCCCACACCGCTATATCACAACTACTGCTCTTCTAGTACACACCCACAAGCACGTCCCACACCTCCATATCACAACTACTGCTCTTCTAGTACACACCCACCAGCACGTCCCACACCTCCATATCACAACTGCTGCTCTTCTATTACACACCCACAAGCACGTCCCACACCTCCATATCACAACTGCTGCTCTTCTAGTACACCCCCACCAGCACGTCCCACACCTCCATATCACAACTACTGCTCTTCTAGTACACCCCCACCAGCACGTCCCACACCTCCATATCACAACTACTGCTCTTCTAGTACACACCCACAAGCACGTCCCACACCTCCATATCACAACTGCTGCTCTTCTATTACACACCCACAAGCACGTCCCACACCTCCATATCACAACTGCTGCTCTTATATTACACACCCACAAGCACGTCCCACACCTCCATATCACAACTACTGCTCTTCTAGTACACACCCACCAGCACGTCCCACACCTCCATATCACAACTGCTGCTCTTCTAGTACACACCCACCAGCAGGTCCCACACCTCCATATCACAACTGCTGCTCTTCTAGTACACACCCACCAGCACGTCCCACACCTCCATATCACAACTACTGCTCTTATATTACACACCCACAAGCACGTCCCACACCTCCATATCACAACTACTGCTCTTCTAGTACACACCCACAAGCACGTCCCACACCTCCATATCACAACTGCTGCTCTTCTATTACACACCCACAAGCACGTCCCACACCTCCATATCACAACTGCTACTCTTATATTACACACCCACAAGCACGTCCCACACCTCCATATCACAACTGCTGCTCTTCTAGTACACACCCACAAGCACGTCCCACACCTCCATATCACAACTGCTGCTCTTCTATTACACACCCACAAGCACGTCCCACACCTCCATATCACAACTGCTGCTCTTATATTACACACCCACAAACATGTCCCACACCTCCATATCACACCTACTGCTCTTCAATTACACACCCAGAAGCACGTCCCAGACGTCCATATCACAACTGCTGCTCTTCTATTACACACCCACAAGCACGTCCCACACCTCCATAACACAACTGCTGCGCTTCTAGTACACACCCACAAGCACGTCCCACACCTCCATATCACAACTGCTGCTCTTATATTACACACCCACAAGCACGTCCCACACCTCCATATCACAACTACTGCTCTTCTAGTACACACCCACCAGCACGTCCCACACCTCCATATCACAACTACTGCTCTTATATTACACACCCACAAGCACGTCCCACACCTCCATATCACAACTACTGCTCTTCTAGTACACACCCACAAGCACGTCCCACACCTCCATATCACAACTGCTGCTCTTCTATTACACACCCACAAGCACGTCCCACACCTCCATATCACAACTGCTGCTCTTATATTACACACCCACCAGCACGTCCCACACCTCCATATCACAACTACTGCTCTTATATTACACACCCACAAGCACGTCCCACACCGCTATATCACAACTACTGCTCCTCTAGTACACACCCACAAGCACGTCCCACACCTCCATATCACAACTACTGCTCTTCTAGTACACCCCCACCAGCACGTCCCACACCTCCATATCACAACTACTGCTCTTCTAGTACACACCCACAAGCACGTCCCACACCGCTATATCACAACTGCTGCTCTTCTATTACACACCCACAAGCACGTCCCACACCTCCATATCACAACTGCTGCTCTTCTAGTACACCCCCACCAGCACGTCCCACACCTCCATATCACAACTACTGCTCTTCTAGTACACCCCCACCAGCACGTCCCACACCTCCATATCACAACTACTGCTCTTCTAGTACACCCCCACCAGCACGTCCCACACCTCCATATCACAACTGCTGCTCTTCTATTACACACCCACAAGCACGTCCCACACCTCCATATCACAACTGCTGCTCTTATATTACACACCCACAAGCACGTCCCACACCTCCATATCACAACTGCTGCTCTTCTAGTACACACCCACCAGCAGGTCCCACACCTCCATATCACAACTGCTGCTCTTCTAGTACACACCCACAAGCACGTCCCACACGTCCATATCACAACTGCTGCTCTTATATTACACACCCACAAACACATCCACACCTGCATATCACAACTGCTGATCTTCTTTTACACACCCACAAGCACGTCCCACACCTCCATATCACAACTGCTGCTCTTCTATTACACACCCACAAGCACGTCCCACACCTCCATATCACAACTGCTGCTCTTATATTACACACCCACCAGCACGTCCCACACCGCTATATCACAACTACTGCTCTTCTAGTACACACCCACAAGCACGTCCCACACCTCCATATTACAACTACTGCTCTTCTAGTACACACCCACAAGCACGTCCCACACCTCCATATCACACCTACTGCTCTTCAATTACACACCCAGAAGCACGTCCCAGACGTCCATATCACAACTGCTGCTCTTCTATTACACACCCACAAGCACGTCCCACACCTCCATATCACAACTGCTGCTCTTATATTACACACCCACAAGCACGTCCCACACCTCCATATCACAACTGCTGATCTTCTATTACACACCCACAAGCACGTCCCACACCTCCATATCACAACTGCTGCTCTTATATTACACACCCACAAGCACGTCCCACACCTCCTTATCACAACTGCTGCTCTTCTAATACACACCCACAAGCACGTCCCACACCTTCATATCACAACTGCTGCTCTTCTAGTACACACCCACAAGCATGTCCCACACCTCCATATCACAACTACTGCTCTTCTAGTACACACCCACAAGCACGTCCCACACCTCCATATCACAACTGCTGCTCTTCTATTACACACCCACAAGCACGTCCCACACCTCCATATCACAACTGCTGCTCTTCTATTACACACCCACAAGCACGTCCCACACCTCCATATCACAACTGCTGCTCTTCTATTACACACCCACAAGCACGTCCCACACCTCCATATCACAACTACTGCTCTTCTATTACACACCCACAAGCACGTCCCACACCTCCATATCACAACTGCTGCTCTTCTATTACACACCCACAAGCACGTCCCACACCTCCATATCACAAGTGCTTCTGTTCATTTGCACACCCACAAAGCCGCTCGGCCCTGCAGTTACTGCTATAAAGCCCGCTTTGTTGCCTGTGACTCTCCCTGACCGCGAGTGAGAGAGCGATCAGTAACCCATGGACATGGGTGTTATAGGAGTGTGTGCAGGGACGAGCATTGCGCCCTGTATTTAAGGTGCATGTATTCGTGCTCTGGATGTATATGGGGTGTGCATTCCTGTAACGCCCGTCTCGCCTCCCTTACAGGCACCGTGACTCAGAGCAGCCTGAAGTTCTTAATGCTAAACCCGGCTGTGCACTTTGCAGAGGTCCTGAGAGACTGCCGCGCTGTTATCATCGCAGGAGGGACCATGCAGCCGGTACGGAGCTGCCACAGGGTTACCCGAAAAACGTGGGGCGGGGGGATTTGTGGCATTGTGACTCATTGATTCCCAAATCTGTTCAAATCTCCCAAACATGACACTGTGTTGAACGTGCAGATAACACTATTCAGTGTGTTTTAAATACTGCTCAGCACAATGGGCTGCTGGTATAGCTGAACTCGAGGTACGGAAGTACCGAGCCAGCACCCCGTGCCAAGTAACTAAACATCCACAGAAAAGTACCTTCTCCTTCTGTTACTGTATTACTCTATACCTGAATGTCCTCAGTAAGTAATGTTGTGGGTCACATAGAGGAGAGCTTGTATTGAATTATCTTAAGCAGGGAAATGTTAGCGGCTGTCTGCGATTACTCGGTAAGCCTGGATCAGAGCTGATAACAATACTGCTCATAAATACTCTGACACTAGTCACCGAAGGTTCCAGGGGTCAGTTCTACACAGTGTGGCCCGGATACTCTTGTAGAGATCCCGGGTCTCACAGACGAGCTCGCTCCCCCTGCAGTGCCTGTGTCATTATCTTACAGGTGTCGGATTTTAAGCAGCAGCTCCTGATATCCGCGGGTCTGACCCCTGAGAGGATTGTTGAGTTCTCCTGTGGTAAGTGATACGTCCTCATCCTAAAGGGAGTTATTTGGGTATATGGCTATGATACAGAATGCACCCTCTCTGTGCTTACTGACCACTCCCCCCATGTATTGGGTGTATATGCTATATCCGTGTCCCTTAGTGGAGTGCACTGTAGTGAGTGGTTACACAGGGTGTCATCTTCATTTATTTTGTTTGTCATCAGGTCATGTGATTCCTCCTGAAAACATACTACCCATAGTGCTCTGCAGCGGGCCAACTAGTCAACAGCTGGACTTCACCTATAAGAAGAGGAATCTGCCTGAGATGGGAAGTGTCACTTCTGGGTCCGTCCCTTGTGCAGTCTGAGCTGGAGGGTCACACAGTGCCGACTCCAGGGCACCTTGTGACCTACACATGGACCAATATGCAGATCTCTCTGAAAGAGATTAAAAGGCAGTATGCTAATTACAGTAACATCAGGCGTTTCTTATAGCTTGGAAATGTAGGACCAGAATGCACTGGGACAGGACCGGAAAACAGGTAGCACTGCTGTGTATAAAGAAACGACCACAGAGTGCGGATGTATTACTGCAGTGTCACTGCCAGGTCAACAAACACACACAGTGACCGGCAACCTCTGCGTGCACATTACTAATGTACATGGAGTACTCCCGCGAACGAGTGCAGGCTCGGAATGCGACAGTTGATCGCGGCCCTCTCACCGCGACCAAGTCTCCTTCGGCGGTCGTCCGCAGAGGGACCCACAGCCGATGTCTGCTTTGCCCCGTTAAGTTAATTTAAGGGTTCATTTAGCGGTTAAAGTGATTAGGGTGAGGGGTTTTAGGGTTAGGGGCTAAGGTTTGTAGGGCAGGGGGTAGCGTTGGTATTAGGGGTTAGGATGAGGGTTTTTGAAGTGAAACTTCTTAATTGGCACCTAGTTCTGATGGGTCAAAACTGGAGAGATGGAGACGAAATGTGAAACGGAAGTGACGTCACGGCTCCCTCCCCCCGCTCCCCCCACACGGCTGATGACATGCCGCGCATGCGCACTACTAATGGCGACGTTTACGGACTTCTGCACATGCGCAGAAGCGGCTGGCAGCGGCGCCGTTCCCCCAACATGTCCGCTGCCATGCCGCGCATGCGCAGTAGTCAGAGGAAAGCCACGCATGCGCAGAAGCGGCTGGCAGCGGCTGGCAGCGGCGCCGTTCCCCTCCCGCTGCCCGCTGACATGCCAATGGACAGGAAAAGAGGAGGTATGGGTAGGAGGGAGGAGGGGGTGGGAGGACCGATGAAGTGGGAGTGATGATATCGGACCTGGCAACGATGTCCACATTAAAGGACACCAAAGGAAGAATAGGCTGGGGAGAGGGACATCACATTGAAAATATCGAGTGAGATTAACTAGTTAGGGGGATTGGCAGCGAGACAGATACGGGCAACAGAAAAAAGGTGAACAGGAGAGACAGAGAGAGTTGGGAAGATAGATATGGTAAGAGAGAGAGAGAGAGAGAGACTGAGAGAGTGGGGAAGATAGATATGGTAAGAGAGAGAGAGAGAGACTGAGAGAGTGGGGAAGATAGATATGTATGGTAAGAGAGAGACTGCGAGAGATGGATGGCTATAAATAAGGACCTGGTCGATAGCTGTCTCTTCTCACACGCTTCACTCAGTCTCTAGTGGAAATGAAAGGGACGTTGCATGCACAAACAAGCGAGAGGAACATGTGGAAATTGTGAGGTACAGAGGTCTCCCCGCACAGTCCTAGTGATTCTGTGTGTGTGCAGCGAGTAGCAGGACAGGGCAGAAGTGGATGTGCATTCCCTGCCCTTGCAGCCAGCCGTTCAGTGCCTGTGTTTGTATATGAATAAGGTACAGTCAGTGTCAAATGCTGCCGATGCTGCTTCTGATGGTGAGATATAGCTGCATGCAGCTCCTGGTGTCCTGTGCTCTCTGCTAATATGCACTGAAGGAACCATCCAGACTGGCATGAGCCTTCAGCAGAACAATTAAAGACTGTCAAAACAGGACACACTAAACACTGGGAATCTCAGTGCTAGTAAATACTCAGGGTTAAGGAAATAGCAAGGTATCTGTATGACAAATCTCAACTGTCAACTCAAATGAAATATAACATTGTTCTATGTACTGGAAATATCTGATCTATACAAAGTCAGCAATATATCAGATTGTAAAATGCTAATTTATTTGCGTTTTGTCAATGAAATTGTATTTTGATTTTTAATTAAAACATCACCAACACAAATACAATTTCTGTGACAAAAGTCAAAGAAGTTTCACTTACTATGCGCGTGCACAGCACACAGCTTTTTTTAGGGTAAGGGGTTATCTATCTATCTCAATGTCTTTTATCGCGCAAGCATACACACAGCGAACCCTGCTCCCACGCGCTTGGGGTAAGTTAGGGACTTACCTAGGTGGCAAAGCGACGGGGCGGTGAGAGATCCCTGTGACGAGGCGAGTAGCAGCTAAATGCCGGCAGAGATTGGGTTGCGGCAGAATGGCCGCAACCAAATATCCTAGACCGTACATGCTAGTATTTTAACGTATTCACTGCTGTAGCGGTCAGCAACACGCCTCACAGTATTAGATCACGTCACACACATTGCTGGCTGCTCTGGCAGGGTCTCACCCGGACAGGATGAGCGATGGCTGCTAGTCTTTGTCTGGGAGAGCACTGCACTATGGAGGGTTCTACCTCTCGCCCTGCAGGGTCTGTTGGACTGAGATTAGTTAGTATAAAATCAGCTCCATCTCCCCAGCTCTCCTGCAGATCATTCTCTCCGGTGAAAGTGATGAGGGACGTTTTCTCTCTCTGCAGATGGACGAGACGGGCCGGATCCTCTCAAACCTGTGCAATGTGGTCCCGGGTGGGCTGGTGTGCTTTTTCCCATCCTACGAGTATCAGAAGCAGATTCAGGCTCACTGGGACAGGACCGGGCAGCTAAAGCGCCTGGCGCTCAAGAAGAAGGTCAGTGAGTCTGTCAGTGCAGCAGCACCTGCACCTCGCCGTGTCCGTTGACCCCGGCACATACTCCTGAGGCCGCCTCTGTGTCGCATACTCCTGAGGCCGCCTCTGTGTCACATACTGCTGAGGCAGCCTCTGTGTCACATGCTCCTGAGGCAGCCTCTGTGTCACATACTCCTGAGGCAGCCTCTGTGTCGCATACTCCTGAGGCAGCCTCTGTGTCGCATACTCCTGAGGCAGCCTCTGTGTCGCATACTCCTGAGGCAGCCTCTGTGTCACATACACCTGAGGCAGCCTCTGTCTCGCATACTCCTGAGGCAGCCTCTGTGTCGCATACTCCTGAGGCAGCCTCTGTGTCACATACACCTGAGGCAGCCTCTGTCTCGCATACTCCTGAGGCACCCTCTGTGTCGCATACTCCTGAGGCAGCCTCTGTGTCACATACACCTGAGGCAGCCTCTGTGTCGCATACTCCTGAGGCAGCCTCTGTGTCGCATACACCTGAGGCAGCCTCTGTGTCGCATACTCCTGAGGCAGCCTCTGTGTCGCATACTCCTGAGGCAGCCTCTGTGTCGCATACTCCTGAGGCAGCCTCTGTGTCGCATACTCCTGAGGCAGCCTCTGTGTCGCATACTCCTGAGGCAGCCTCTGTGTCGCATACTCCTGAGGCAGCCTCTGTGTCGCATACTCCTGAGGCAGCCTCTGTTTCGCATACTCCTGAGGCAGCCTCTGTTTCGCATACTCCTGAGGCAGCCTCTGTGTCGCATACTCCTGAGGCAGCCTCTGTTTCGCATGCTCCTGAGGCAGCCTCTGTGTCGCATACTCCTGAGGCAGCCTCTGTGTCGCATGCTCCTGAGGCAGCCTCTGTGTCGCATGCTCCTGAGGCAGCCTCTGTGTCACATGCTCCTGAGGCAGCCTCTGTGTCGCATGCTCCTGAGGCAGCCTCTGTGTCACATGCTCCTGAGGCAGCCTCTGTGTCGCATACTCCTGAGGCAGCCTCTGTGTCGCATACTCCTGAGGCAGCCTCTGTGTCGCATACTCCTGAGGCAGCCTCTGTGTCACATACTCCTGAGGCAGCCTCTGTGTCGCATACTCCTGAGGCAGCCTCTGTGTCGCATGCTCCTGAGGCAGCCTCTGTGTCACATGCTCCTGAGGCAGCCTCTGTGTCGCATACTCCTGAGGCAGCCTCTGTGTCGCATACTCCTGAGGCAGCCTCTGTGTCGCATACTCCTGAGGCAGCCTCTGTGTCGCATACTCCTGAGGCAGCCTCTGTGTCACATGCTCCTGAGGCAGCCTCTGTGTCACATACTCCTGAGGCAGCCTCCGTTTCACAGTGTCAGTCTTGTATCTGCAATGGAGAAGCTGCTGGAACAGTTTTGCTCCTTGACCATGCCATCGAAGTCCAGGGGGATTAGGGTGCGGTTGTAGGTGGGTGGTGGGGGGGGGGGGGGTAAACTTGTGGATACAGAAAGAGGGGCAGAAGGGTAACTGAAAGAACGTCAGTGGTACTTTCTTCTTGTAGAGCGGCGGAGTATGGGGGGGGGGTGTATTGGATGAGGGATGCAGACATTGGTTTTGGGTAGGGCTGGAAGTAAAGGTTTTGTATTTGCGGGAGGGAGTTACGCTTGTCAGGTGGGTGACGGATGTTTGAGATTCTGATATGTTTTCTCCCCAACAGATATTTCAGGAACCAAAAAAGGCAAACCAGGTGGAGCAGGTTCTGTCGGAGTATTCCAAGTGCATAAAGGTGAGAGGAAGTGGCGGGAGGTGTAATAACGCATTGGGGATAGAATAATATATGGAGGGTGGGGACTCTGTGTACATGTATTAGTGCATATAAGTGCTCCTGTCCTAACGATTCCTCGCTTCTCCTCCTGGCAGCGCTGTAGCCAGTTCGTCGGACCCCTGACCGGAGCTCTGCTGCTTTCTGTGGTTGGAGGAAAAATGAGCGAAGGGATTAATTTCGCTGATGACTTGGGCCGGTGAGCAGAGGGCAAGGTGGGGTAACGGATCATATGGGAACTTGTGATAACTCTGCAGCTTCACAAAGAAGATGAATGTGTTCCAACTGTGCGTAACCCCTTCTCCGAGGGCATGACTGGCCTGTAACGGGGAAAGCTCGCCTCTTCTCTGTGTGGCTTATATAATGATTGTACTTCTCTCTGCAGGTGTGTGGTGATGGTTGGGATGCCGTATCCCAACATCCAATCCCCAGAGCTCCAGGAAAAGATATCCTATCTGGACCACACCCTGGTAATAAGGCGTCTGAGCTTGGCGTGAGGGTTACTCCCTCCTGTACCTGTCAGGGCATCCACGTAACGTGGTATCAGTGGAA
Organism: Ascaphus truei; assembly: GCF_040206685.1. Lineage (NCBI taxonomy): Eukaryota > Metazoa > Chordata > Amphibia > Anura > Ascaphidae > Ascaphus > Ascaphus truei. The sequence continues at coordinate 282,589,794 of NC_134487.1, forward strand.
ATGAGGCCAGGCTAATGCGGACAGTGCTCCACGTGGGACGTCTTATCTCCGCCTCTCTCATTGTCCTTTTACTCCGCAGCCCAAGACAGACGGCGTTTCTGCTGGGAGAGTCCTCATCGAGAACATGTGCATGAAAGCTGTAAATCAGTCTATTGGTAAGAGTGCCTCGGATACGTTTAGGGACATGAGTGGGGGGAGAGCGTGTGTGTGGTGGGCTCTATGTGTAAAGGATTGTTGGTCTTCCCTGAGGTTGGTGACAGGAAGTGCTGACACATTACAGGGAGAAGGGACGTAACAATCCTTTCTGCAGAGTGCTGCACGTGGAGCCTTGCTGCGCTCCAGGACGGATTGCTCTGCAGTACTATGGAGGCCTCTAGCAGAGATGGGGGGCGTACATCGTTCTGCAGTGTCACGCTTACAGTGGTGTGTATGTCACTACTAGTGTCAGGCTTACACTACTCTGTCTGTAGGACGCGCGATCCGGCACAGTGGTGATTACGCCAGCATTGTGCTGTTAGACCACAGGTTCTCTCGTCCTGCCATCCTCCGCAAGTTGCCCCACTGGATCCGCAGCAGCACGCAGGTCAAGCCGACCTTTGGAGCAGCATTTGCAAGTATACGGAAGGCAAGTCGTCCTGCTTTATCACACCTCTCCTGTGCATGTACAGTTTCACTCTCCTGTCAACATAGCTGTCCTGTGTAGTCTCCCTCTGCTTTCACACGTCTGTTCTGTGCATGTACAGTCTCCCGCTGCTGTCACACGTCTGTCCTGTGCATGTAGTCTCTTTCTTCTGTCGCACCTGTCCTGTGCATGTACAGTCTCCCGCTGCTGTCACACGTCTGTCCTGTGCATGTAGTCTCCCGCTGCTTTCACACGTCTGTTCTGTGCATGTAGTCTCTTTCTTCTGTGTCACACCTCTGTCCTGTGCATGTACAGTCTCCCGCTGCTGTCACACGTCTGTCCTGTGCATGTACAGTCTCCCTCTGCTGTGTCACACGTCTGTCCTGTGCATGAACTGTCTCCAATACTGCAGCATTGTATTGGCCATTCAACAGCGCGTTGTGATAACAATTTAGTTACCAAACACATTTAGAAAGATGCTTAAAAAAAAAGCATTAATACATTTGGAAATCATTTGATTCCACTACAATGTGTGCCTCTTCCTTTCTCCTACCTTGCTATTACTTTGGATCCAGCTTTGGGACGCCAGGATCAACGGAAGGAAACACCAAATACAAACACCTTGAGAAATTATTTCCTTTAACAGTGGTGTGCCACTTATAATCTCTTTTGTATTTATATATAGAAAAGGGAGTTTGATAAAGGGGCACTCAAACTGTTCCATATCACAGACCACTTAAATTAATAATTGTTTGGAGGACAACCATATTTATACATAAACCATTCACATATTCTGGACCTATATCTAGAGCTCAGCGTTTAGTGCTGTTCTGAACAGCGTGCAGTGACTTTTAAAAGGCATCAGGAATCAATGGTTGAGAACCACTGTTTCAAGTAAAGTAAAGAATACATTTATATATATATATATATACACACACACACACACACACACACACACACACACACACACACACACACACACACACACACACACACACACACACTATAATGACAGAGGAGCCAAGCAGTCAATGTATTTCAGGGATCAGCTTGGTCCGTTAGCCCTGCAGCTGAAGCTTGAGGCAATCTCCTCTCTCACCTGGTCCCCTTCTCCTCTTTCCCTGCAGTTTTTCCAATTAAAGAAGGCAGATGCTGTGTGCGACTCTTGAGGAGCAGCGATGTGGCTGAAAAAACCCTATGTTCATGCAGTGCCCCAGCTTTGTTAGATGTTCATTATTTATTAAAAAATACATTTTCCTACAGACACGGGCCTGTGTATCTTCCTCCAAATTCTTGCACATCTGCAGCTAGTGCCACGTGAGGCTTTGCACACGATAATGTTCATCACTTCACTGGCAGAGGGATCTGCGGGATTCTGGCAAAACATGGAAGCACCATCTCTGGCAGGGAAGGGGTTACGTAAACCACTGCAGCCTACTGTAAAATAGACAGTGGAAGAAACGAATCCCCACTACAAATCATCAGAATCGGTACCCTGCAGGAATGAACTGGGCACAGAGGAAGGCACTGACATGGTGGCAAGACTTTTATTTCCATATACAAATTGTTCCAAATATTTTCAGTTAGTGTGTTTTGAGTTTATAGGCAATATCATACAGTCTGTCCAGCACAAATCAGCAGTGAGATGGGCAGGGTGTAGGTTTTACATCAAGCCCAAGTCTGCACACAGCTCCATTCCTCTCTGCCTCGGATATGAGCATTGCACGTGGGTATGTAGTAATTAGGGCAGTATTACAGAGGGGAGGCTCTAACACCTTCACTGCTGGAGGTGAACAAGCTTTATGTGAGCGATAACCCTAATCACTCCTCAACATGGCAGTCGTGTGCTGGAGAGAGGGGAGGAAACGTTGGATTTATGGAACATTAAATTATCTTTTGCTTAAGACGTGTGCCTGCCTCCTTACTGCATATCCGGAGAGAGGGGAGCACATGTTCCTCTGTTCTTAGAGTGCAAAAGAGGGCTGAATAATGGCACTGTTATATAGAGATGGAGCACAGGAATAGTTTGTTACAACATCTAATTTTCATTAAGGTAACTTTTCACTGAAAATAATTAACTCCAATCTGTGAGGTGGCACCATTAATTAGCTGCACAGGTACAGTACTCCACAGCTGCAGCGACAAGTAAGATGCATTTCAACCCTCAGCAGCTGTGCAAATGCTACCCACCCTCTGCACTAATACAGTTATCCTGACTCACCCTCTGCACTAATACAGTTATCCTGACTCACCCTCTGCACTAATACAGTTATCCTGACTCTGCAAACACACCCTCTGGTGTGGCAATAAAGGCAGCACAGTCTTTAGAAAAACATTTATCCTAATGCGAGACGGAAACCAGCAGCTAAGATGCCCAGTCATCTTCATCACCGTCCCCGGAAGGCAGACGCGCTGGTGGTAATGGTGGAATTGTGTCTGACATGCGGGCAAACGCACTGCTAGCATCTCCACTTCCATCCCCGGCGGCCGGACCCTTCCCAGAGATTCCTACAGAGAGAAGGGAATGGTAGTTACATAAATTAGGTTGGGGGAAAAAAAATAGGTTGGGGGAAAAAAAAAAAAAATGTCCATCAAGTTTAACCTATGCTAAATTTAGACAACGGGGATTGTATCCTATATAGTATATTGATCCAGAGGAAGCCAAAACAAAAAACCCCAGTGAAATATATCATGATATCTCAAAGGGAAAAATAAACTGCTGACTCCAAATATTGTCAATCTGATTACTCCTGGATCAACATCATTCCCATGTTTACTTATTAGGTATATCACAGTATACCTTTCCTTTCTAAAAAGATGTCCAACCTTTTTTGGAACATTGCATCTGCCATCACAGTCTCCATGGGTAATGAATTCCACATTTTAACTTCCTTTATTGTAAAGAACCCTTTGTTGTTAGTGAAACCACCTTTTCTCCAACCTTAAGGTATGACCCTGTGTCATTTGTACTGCCCTTGGGATGAATAGTTCTTTTGAAAACTCCTTGTGTCCCTGAATATATTTGTATATAGTTTTATCCGCTCTAAGTTGAGTCTTTTCTTTTTTTTTCCAAAATTTTTTATTAGGCAGTTAAACAATTACATGCTAGGTACAGTATAAACAATATGTCAGCCTAATGTACATTTTTTTCTTTTTCTTGAGAGAAAAGAGAAAAGAAAAGGCTCAACGCCTCCCTGATCTCATGAAGTCCATCAGGGAGGCGCGAGTATGGAAACAGAGAGGGAGTAGAGAAGGGGGGGCAGGGTGTGGGGGGGGGGGAGGGTGGAGAGGGTACAAAGGGTATAGCGGGGGGTGGTCATGATCCCCAGAACCTTGGTGATTTTGGTTTGGGCTTTAATGTGGATTGGGCTTCTAGTTTGTTAGGGGGCGTTTCGTCTTTTATGCGCCAAATAGGTGTACCATGGGTCCCAAATTGCTGTAAATGAGGTAGAAGACCTCTTAAGGAAAGCAGACAATCTCTCCATGTCCATTACTTCTTGCACCCTTCTTATTATTGTTTGTTTCGAGGGGGGAGACACTTTCTTCCAGGCGGCTGCCACCGCACACCTAGCCGCCGTGAGGATGAAGGAGACTAATTTTCCTGTTGGTCGGTCCAGATAGTCTAGGGGCCTGGCCAACAGGTAGGTCAGCGGTTCAACAGGTATTTTGAGGTCTGTGACCTCCTCTATTAATTTTTGTGTTGTTTCCCAGTATTTCTGAATTTCCGGACATGTCCACCAAATGTGGGCCATGTCCCCCTTTTGACCGCAGCCTCTCCAACATAGATCGGATGCCAGAGGGTAAATTTGATTTATTCTGACTGGAGTGAGATACCAGCGGAACAGTATTTTGTAGATGTTTTCTTTGATTGTGGTACATATGGAAGTTCCTGAGGCATTTTCCCAAATACTTTCCCAGTCCTCTCGGTCTATAACTATATCCAATTCTGCTGCCCAATGCAGCATGTAGTCATGCGTGGGGACTTCTGTAGTCCCTCCTAGCTCTGTGCAAATTTGTGTTATTAGACCTTTCTGGTGATCTGTTTCGCTGCAAAGTCGCTCGAAACCTGTGAGAGGGGGAAATTCCAATGTTGGGGATAATGTTTGGAGAAAGTGCCGAATTTGTAGGTACTTGAACACGTTCAGTCCTAGTATGTCATACTTGGTTTGTAGATTTTGGTAGCTCAGGAACTTCCCGAGGCTCAGGAGGTCGGCAATCGTTTTAATGTTTTTGGTTTGAAATTGGTCAAATTGTCTGGGCTCACAGCCAGGTGGAAATTTCGGATTTCTGTGGATTGGTATGAGTTGGGATTGTGGCGATGTGAGCTTGTACTTGAGTTTGCTTTTCGTCCAGGTCTCCCAAGTGTGTCTCATTGGGCCTAATTTGAATTTGTTATTTTGCATGTCCTCCCTGCTCAGGGACCATAGGCAAGCCGGCAGTGAAGGCGTTCCGGCATATTGCGTTTCTATATCCAGCCAGCAATATTGATTTGGGCTTGCGTTCCAGACTACCACCTGTCTCAATTGTGCGGCCAGATAGTATTTCGTAATGTCTGGAACTCCCAGTCCTCCTCTCCCCCTTGAAGCCAAGAGAACTGACCTGGGGACTCTAGGTTTTTTACCTTGCCAAATAAAATGGAAGATTGATTTTTGAATATTTTTCAATTCTGAGCCAGGGATGTGGACCGGGAGAGTCTGGAAGTAATATAATAATCTAGGGAGTATATTCATTTTGACCGAGATCATTCTCCCGATCCATGATATTTGATATCCTCCCCATTTTTCCAAATCTTGTTTGATTTTATGGAACAAGGTCGGATAGTTATGTTTATATAGTGATTGGTAGGTCCTCGATATCTTAACTCCCAAGTATTTGATACAAGAGGAACTCCAACGGTAATTAAAGTTTAGTTTGAGGAGTTTCACCTCTGGCTCTGGCAGACTTAAGTTCAGGGCTTCTGATTTGTCATTATTTATCTTATATCCTGAGATTTTTCCAAAGTCTCGGAGTTCTTTTTGAAGGTTGGGTAATGAGGTTTGGGGTTTGGAGAGGGTTAAGATGACATCATCTGCGAATAGAGAAATTTTATGCTGCCTATTTCCAATATCTATTCCCTGGATGTCTTTATTGAGTCGTATTGCTGAAGCCAGTGGTTCTATCGTTAGCGCAAAGAGGAGAGGAGATAGGGGGCACCCCTGTCGAGTCCCATTAGTTATCTCGAATCTTTGGTTAGTCCCCCCTGGTAGTTTTACCGTTGCTGATGGATTTTGGTATAGTCTACGGACCCCCTCTAGGTATGTGTCTTTAAAGCCAAATTTACACATAGTCTGGTCCAGAAATTGCCAGTATATTCTATCGAACGCCTTCTCTGCGTCTAAGCTTAACAGTAGTGCTTTGGTGCCTGTGAGGTGGACATGATCGATAATGTCGATTATTTTTCGGGTGTTGTCAGAGGCTTGTCTCCCCGTAACAAATCCTACCTGATCAATGTTAATTAACCTCTGTAATATTGGGTTTAATCTGTTTGCTAAAATTTTGCTATACAGCTTGAGATCACTGTTGAGGAGGGAGATTGGACGGTAGCTTCCACATTGCATCGGGTCTCTGCCTTCCTTATGTATTATTGCCAAATTGGCTAGAGACATTGTTGGAGGGATTTGGTTCCCTTCCATGAAATGGTTGAATGTTTTTAGCAGATGCGTGGATAGGGTTGGCAAGAATCTTTTATAGTAGACATTTGTGAAACCGTCAGGGCCAGGAGACTTAGTGAGCTTTAGTGATTTGACCGCCTCTTCCAGTTCCTCTTTTGAAATCTCAGCATTAAGGACTGTGTTTTCCTCCTCCGTCAGTGAGGGGAGTTGACATTTATTTAAATATTGAGTTATAATTTCTGACGCTATCGGTTCGGGTCGGCCGTTTTTAGTTCTTAGGTTGTATAGTTCTGTGTAGTATTTAGTAAATTCTGCTGCTATTTTGCTTTCACTATATTGGATTTCACCAGACCTACTCTTGATCGCCGTTATCTGGGATCTTTTTTGTATCCCTCTTAATTTACTGGCTAATAGTCTGTCAGCTTTGTTCCCTTTGTCATAATATTGTTGATTGGTCCATTTGAGGGCCTTTTCAACGTCTTCCAGCTGGGTTTGTCTAAGTTTTGTTCTAGCTTCTATTAATGTTTTGTATACTTTTTTTGATGGGTTTGCTTTATGAGCTTGCTCTATTACTTTTATATTATCTGTGAGTTCTTTAATTAGCGTTTGGCGGGCTTTTTTCCTGTGGGATGCGATGGAAATAAATTTCCCTCTGATAGTTGCCTTATGGGCTTCCCATAGGATTGCTGGAGAGGAGACTGTTCCCACGTTGAGGGAGAAATAGTCCTTAAGTGAGGATCTTATCTCTCTCTCAATCTCTGGGTGATTAAGTAGTGAATCATTCAGTCTCCATGCATAGGTTGTTGTTTTTTCAAAGGGGATTGACAGTGTCAGGGTGATCGGGGCATGGTCTGACCATGTGATTGAGCCAATGTCTGATTCTATGGCTGCCGCCAACACATTTTTGGTGGTCAAAAAGTGGTCTATTCGAGAGTAAGTCTGGTGAGGCGCTGAGTAAAAAGTATAGTCCCTCTGGCCCTGATGTTGGGTTCTCCAAATGTCCACTAACGAGAATTCGCTCATGATGTCCCTAAACCTTTTCCCCTTGATCTGGGAGTGGGTTGTACGGGAGGGGCCCACTGTGGTTGATCTGTCCTCGGAGGGGTTTAAGACCATGTTTAGGTCTCCTCCCACTATTATCGATGACAGGTATCCCGGGTCAACGCCCTCGAGAACAGTTTGTAGGAATTCTGTTTGGTTCTCGTTTGGGGCGTACACATTGATTAGAACGATTGCTGAGCCCGCAAGGGAGCCATATACCATTAGAAATCTACCCTCTGGGTCCGCCGTTGTTTTGACATGATTAAATGGGGTGCCTTGTCTGATCAGGATAGCTACACCCCTTTTCTTGCTACTAAATGATGCAAAAAAGCACATTGGGAAGAATTTTTTGAATAAATTTGGGGGGTCTTGTGATGTGAAGTGGGTCTCCTGCAAGAATATAATGTCTCCCCCTGATTTTTTCATGTCCATGAAAGCTAGCCTTCTTTTTCGATTATTCTGTAGTCCTTTAACGTTCAAGGAACGGATTTTAATTGGGGCCTTAGTGGCCATTGTTGGTTTCTAGTTGTTCGGGGTCTTGGGGTCCCTCCTTTCCCACTAGGGGAGACCTTGTTTTTATATTCTAAAGACCCTGTATGATTGAGGTCGCCTATTGGGCTGGGCCTCCTTCTAGGGGGGGTGTGCTGGGTTTGCCTTTGGGGAGGGGGAGAGGGGTGGAGAGGAGGGGGAGGGGGGGTAAAGATCTGCTGGGACAGGACCAGCAGGTGGAGAAAAGATAGAAGTAGGGCCAGTTTTGGTCCTGAAATGGTTTCGCCTGGTCTTTGGACGACCGGCGTTTGGGCTTGGGCGCCCTTCTGGGGTGTGTCTGGATCCGACGGTTGGGTCGCAACAGAGGGGGGCCAGACCCTTAGCTACTGTTGTGTGGCTCCTTTCCCATTCGTCACCTTTATTCAATTTTAGAACCCCGCCAATTATTATATTTGCTGGTAACTAGATGGGGGAGGGGGGGAGGGGACACAGGGGGGGGGCCGGGGGAAGCATTATATGGCTGTCTAGGGGGGGGGGGGGCTGGTGGGGGGAAGGATGTAAGCACGGAAGGGAGGGGGAGGGAGGGGGGGTGAGGGGAAGGGAGGGGGAGGGAGGGGGGGTGAGGGGAAGGGAGGGGGGGGTGAGGGGGAGGGAGGGAAAAGGGAGGGGGGGGGGTGGGAGGGAGGGAAAAGGGAGGGGGGGGGGGTGGGAGGGAGGGAAAAGAGAGGGGGGGGGAGTCTATGGTGTTGGTTTTATTAAGTACCTGTTACATGAGCAGTCATATATCATATATCCAGGGTATCATCACATTTTTGTCTAGGAGAGAGGCTCCCCTAGTGGATCTCACATTTTTGGCTTAATATAACATAATTTAACTTATCCTAACATAACTCAACAACATTTCACATAACATAGCATCATCTAGTGCTAGATAACATTCTAGACCAGTTTGAAGCAGACTTTAACATTGTCCTGATGTTTTGTTTTGCCTCACGCCTTGTGTAAACAGAGTGTATTTTATATGTTAGCTCTTTTTCTAGGTTGTGTACTATGTGCTCTTTGGGTGGGGGGTTGTAGTTGTGTCTAAGTGTGTGGTGGGGGGAGGTTCTCTTAGTCTGTCCTATGGGTGGCTGGGCGCTTCTTAGAGGTAGGGAGAGGGGGGGGGGGGTCGAGGGGCTGGCCGGTAGTGTGCCGGGGTGGTGTGAGGGAAGGGGGTCTCCGTGTGGGGGCGGAGGGAGGGGGGGAAGGGGGGGGAAAGACCGGACTTTAGGGGGGGGAGGGGGGGCGGGGAGGGGGGGGAGGGGGGGGGGGCGAGAGGAGGGGGGGGGGGGAAAGCGTTATATGGCTGTCCAGGGGGGGGGGGTTGGTGGGGTGAAGGATGTAAGCACGGAAGGGAAGGGAGGGGGGGTGAGGGGGAGGGAGGGGAAGGGAGGGGGGGGAGGGAGGGAAAAGGGAGGGGGGGGGAGTCTATGGTGTTAGTTTTATTAAGTACCTGTTACATGAGCAGTCATATATCATATATCCAGGGTATCATCACATTTTTGTCTGGGAGAGACACTCCCCTAGTGGATCTTACATTTTTGGCATAATATAACATAATTTAACTTATCATAACATAACTCAACAACATTTCACGCAACATAGCATCATCTAGTGCTAGATAACATTCTAAACCAGTTTGAAGCAGACTTTAACATTGTCCTGATGTTTTGTTTTGCCTCACCGCCTTGTGTAAACAGAGTGTAATTTATGTTAGCTCTTTTTCTAGGTTGTGTACTATGTGCTCTTTGGGTGGGGTGTTGTAGTTGTGTCTAAGTGTGTGGTGGGGGGAAGTTCTCTTAGTCTGTCCTAGGGGTGGCTGGGCGCTTCTTAGAGGTAGGGAGAGGGGGGGGGGGTCGATGGGATGGCCGGTAGTGTGCCGGGGCGGTGTGAGGGAAGGGGGTCTCCGTGTGGGGGCGGAGGGAGGGGGGGACAGGCGGGACTATGGGGAGGGGGGAGGGGGGGAGGGGGGGAGGAGAGGGGGGGGAGGGGGAGGAGGGGGGAGGGGGGGGGAGAGGGGGGAGGGGGGGGGAGAGGGGGAAGGGGGGGAGAGGGAGGGGGGAGAGGGAGGGGGGGGAGGGAGGGGGGGGAGGGAGGGGAGGGGGAGGGAGGAGAGGGGGAGGGAGGAGAGGGGAAGGGGGAGGGGGAGGGGGGAGAGGGGGAGGGAGGGGGGAGGGAGGGGGGGGAGGGGGGGGGGAGGGAGGGGGGGGAGGGGGGGGGAGGGGGGGGGAGGGGGGGGGAGGGGGAGGAGGTAGAGGGGGGAGGAGGTAGAGGGGGGAGGAGGGGGAGGGGGGTAAAGGGGGGGTGGATAGGGGGAGGGGGGGGGGTGGGGCGATAGGTAGGGCCGGGGAGAGGGGGGGGGACAGTCTAGCTATGTTGTGTTGGTGATGTTCGTTTTCTATTTGTGTATCTGACTCTGTCGCGTGATCGCTGTATATGGTATTTGTTCCTTCGAGACGCAGCCTTTGTGTATATGCTTCGGCGGGTGGCTTAGCAGTTCCCTTAGCCCGAGGCCATTGATGCTTATTTTTGCCTCTGCTTGTCAGCCTTTCCCTCCGCCCACATATCATGCATTAGTCTTAGGTCACCGTTCCTTATGGCTAAGCGAGTGGGCGGGGTGACAACTTCAAACTTAATTGTCCCGGCTCGGTGTCTCTTCTCTGTCAGGCCTCCCCCGGCTGTGGGGCACCAGGCCGTGAGTATGGGTATCGCCCGAGGGGAAAGCGCGGGGGCCACCCGGGGAGGGGAGAGGGGGGGGGGGATCCGCTCTCCTCAGCAGAACCAGTCCACGGAGATCCCCGACCCCATCTCCCAGCCGCAAGGCCAGACCAAGGGTCTTCCAGGCCGCGGGGCTGGGCCACCCGCTAACATCCAGCCAGTGAGGCGTAGCCTCTGTGCGTCGCCCCCCCAACCCGTCCGGCACCGTCAATCTCTGCAGGGATTTTTTAGGGATTACTCACGGTTGCCGGAGCAGTTCGCCCTGGGCTCGGGGGATCATAAGGCCGGGAAGGTCCGGCTCTCCACCTCCAGGGACCCCACACGGGGAGGGTCGGGGGCCAAAAGAAGCCGAAAGGCCGCAGGTAGCCAACAAGAGGACGGGGACATGGCGAGAAAGAGGGAGGAAAAAAAATATATAGTAAAAAATAAAAAAGGGGAAAAAAGGGGGGGGGGGGGCGGCGCCCCCCCCCTCCCCTCCACCGCAGAATGCTGGTCCCTCCATCTCCCGCCGATCGGAGCCCCGTCTCACTTTTCAGGTAAGTGAAGTGGGTGTTGCAAGCGGTTGTGAAGATTTGAGAGCGGTGCTGTTCCCTCGTCAGCTGTCTCTCCTCTCCCGGTGGGTCGGTGTAGTCATCTCCGGCAGTGCTCATCCTCTCCCTGCAGTGCTGGTAATATGGGGTCTTTGTGTCATTCTTGAGGATGGTGCCTTTGTATGTGCTGAGAGTGTGGGGTTGAGTTCTTCTACTTAATCCTCTGACCCCTCTGTCCCGCCAGCCTTTCCGAGGCTCTGGTTGGGGGCTCTTCTTGTCTGGGTCCTTCGTTTCTCCAGCTGGTAGGAGGGGTGAGGTTTAGTGCTTTAGCAAAGTGCTCCATATCTTCTTGATGTTTAATTGTGAGCATCTTTCCATTGCGCTGCACCATTAGTCTAAATGGGAAGCCCCATTTATACTTTACTCCGCTGTCCCGCAGCAGTATGGTTAGGGGTCTTAGTTCCTTGCGGCGATCTACAGTTCTTTTGGCTAGATCGTTGTAAAGTTGCAGTTGGCTGTCCTCAAATGTGATGAGATCTTTGGTTCGGGCAACCTCCATTATTTTTTCTTTTGCCGAAAATTTATGAAGTCTGACTATGACGTCTCTCATCCTTTTTGGATCCTCTGATCTAGGGCCAAGGGAGCGGTGAGCCCTGTCCAGTTCAAGGTCCGTCTGATTCAAGTCTCCACATAGGGAGGTGAAGAGCTCCAGGATGTAAGTCTTTAACTGCCCTGGAAGTACCGACTCGGGAATGCCTCTGATTCTTATGTTTTGTCTCCTGTCGCGATTCTCCTGATCTTCTAGGGAGTCGCGGAGACTTTCTACCTCAGCCCCGAGCCGGAATATCTCATTTGCAGCTAATTCTTGGGCCTGTGTGGAGGCCTCCATTTTGCCTTCCAGTACATCCGTGCGCTCCCTTAGGCCTGTCAGTTCTTGCTTTAGCTCAGTGACTGCTGATCTGAGATCGGCCTTTAGCGATTTGTGCAGGTCATGCAGCATTTCTGCCATAAGCTCTTTCATGTCCTCTCGGGTGAGTGTTGCCGCCGGCTGCGCTGGCATTTCTTGCCGGTCTTGCGTTTGGGCAGTTTGTTTGGGGCCTCGTGCGCCTGATGGGCCTGCGCCATCTTGGCCTCTTGCCGCCGCCTCTGAGTTTCGTGGGGAGAATAGCTTGTTAACAGCCTGGGCTGTTTGGGATTTTTGTTTGTTAGCCATTTCCTCTAGGGTTGCGGGTCTAGGGTAGTGCTTTAGGAGGGGGAATTTTCGGGGGAAAAGAGCCTCTATTTGTTTATTTATTAGGGGGTCTGGCGAGCTCCTCTGCTACACGTCCATCTCCGTCGGCGTCCTGGCCACGCTCCTACATAGATTTGTTTATGTGTTCATAGGTTGTAGCGGGGAGGGGCAGGGGGGAAATTGGGAAGCGTGGCTGTGTAACTTTTCTGGCTCTCAATGTTGGGCACTCATATATTTGTGGCAGCCATTTTAGAGTGTTGTTGTTTTGGGCGATTTTGCAGGTTGTGCTGCCAGGAAGTTTTGTGCCAGGATGGGGTTGGGCCGTTGGTTAAGCCCGTGGGTCTCGGACGGCAGACTCTGGCAGCTGTTAGAGATTGGCAACCTCAGTTTTTTTTTTTTTTGTTTGTTTTTTTGGAGGGGGGGGGGGGGGGGGGCTGTAATTATGGCTCTGGGTGTGAGGGGGAGGGTGAAGGTCCACTTTGTAATTGTATTTCTGACCAGGGGGGGGAGAGGGGGCACCCACTCCTTCTGCACTGTTTTTGTTGAACCCTGCTGTGCTCTAATGGCAGGGTGTCCCTGGGAGCTTCTGTGTAGCAGGGCTCCGTTGTCCCCCAACTGTCTATCCCTCCTTACCCTTCCCCAGCTCCGGCTGAGCCTGATTGTCTCTCCGTCTGTCCTGCACACCTCCCCTCCGCCTCCGGTTCTGCAGCGTGCCTCGGGTGAGCCTAAGCTTCCGATCCGGCGGCCATCTTGGTTTCCCTGCTTCGTGGGTACTCGTGGGGAGCGCTGTCGGCTGGCTGTTCTATTTCCAGCGGTGGGAGCTCCCGGTGCCGCCCGCAGAGCCGAGGTCCCGTGCGCGCAGCTCGCCGTTCAGGCTGAGTGTCACCGCTGCAGGGCTCCTTCAGTTCCGTCCGGCGGCCATCTTGGAAATCTCGGCTGCAGGGGCTCCGGGACTCCGGCTCTCCCGAGTGCTTGTTGCTTGCTCGGTCTGCCGCCACGGGGCCTCACGGGGTGCGGGTGAGTCTCCCCCGCTCGTGTGGCACTTTTTTACCACTTTTTAGTTGGTTTTACAGGGTATTTTGTTGTTTTTAAACTGGAGCCGCACGGAGCTCTCTGGCTGTGCTGCTTCCCAGTTCGGCTGCTGGCCACGCCCCCAGTTGAGTCTTTTCTAATGTAAAAGAATCTAATTTAGCTAGCCTTTCCTCAAATCAGATTATCCATCCCTTTATTAATTTGGTGGCTCTTCTCTGCGCTTTTTCTAGTTCCATAATGTCTTTTCTATGGAGAAGTGCCCAAAACTGTACTCCATATTCAAGGTGTGGTCTTACCAACGCTTTATAGAAGGGCATAATTATGTTTACTTCCTTTCCATTCATTCCCCATGCAAAATAAGATCGTATTTGCCTTTGCAGCGACTGACTGACATTGGGCACTATTGCCAAGCCTTCTGAACAAGCACTCCTAAATCTTTCCATCAAGGATTCACCTGTTTCCCCATTTAATTTGTAAGTTGCCTGTTTATTCTTGTTTTCCAAATGCAGAACTATACATTCACCTCTATTAAACCTTATCTAACATTTATCTGCCCAAGTTTCCAGTCTATACAAGTCCTTCTGAAGAGAAATTACATCCTGCTCTCATTTTTCTACCTTACACAATTTAGTGTCATCAGCAATAATGGAAAATGTGCTCTCAATGCCAACCTCAAGGTCACTAAAAAGCAGGGATCCCAGTACCGATCCTTGAGGTACTCCACTTTCAACTTTAGCCCAAACTGAAAAGGTTCAATTTAAGACAACTCTGTTTATCCTTCAACCAGTTTTCAATCTAGGTACAAATATTTTTACCGAGTCCAATTTGCTTTACTTTGTACATGATCCACATTTGGCACCGGATCAAAAGCCTTTGCAAAATTTAAGTAGACCACATCAACTGCATTATCCTGGTCTGATAACAGTGTGCTCTGCCTTCAGACACAGGGACACAAGTATATTGCAAGAACATGATCTGCCAAAGAAGTGGGACATGAGCCCTGTACAACACCTGGGAACTCCCAACAACAAATGTAATGTTAACCGCTCCCAGACCTTGGCCAGTCCCACCACCCGCTGAACTCAGAATCCTGTTCTAATGTTCGTGTTTAGCAATTAGGTGCTAAATCCCACTTATTGCAAAAGGGGAAGAATCTCTTTCCCTCCACCATGATATTGCTTTCCAGTAGCACTGGCAAATATCACTCGCTGTTGAACAGTGGAAAGAAATTGCTCAAAGCTGCAGCCTACATCACCACTGGGTGCTATACAGGGAACCTGCAGGTGACAGACATGAGCAGGTCTCAGAGTATAACGGAGGAGGAAACTTATAGCAATGCTTTGAAACTTGGCATCAGAGAATACTCCCCCCCCAGCCGTACAGTGTATGAGGCATTACACACTTATTAGCATTTAATACTTCCTTTTGGCATATTGTCATTAATACGCCATGTATACAAATACTGTAAATAAGTTCTGCTTAAAACAAATTCAGATGTGCTCGCTTTCAAGTGTGCCCAGGGTGAGGGTGCAGTGCGCACACTGAGAACTGCTGGTTACATTAAATAGTGCAGAGGGTAAGAATAATGTAAGAGATGCAGAGATACTTGAGGGGAAGGCTTCAGGTGTTAGGAGGGGCAGAAAACGTTGTACCTTTGCGCCGCATTGCCAGCTTGTTAAAGAGATCAGACATCATATCGCCAGCTCCTCCCGTCGCTTGGACTGGAAAACAAGCCAGTGAGAGGTTAGCACCCAACCTGCTGTCCACACGCCCAGCACACGGATCTGCTCACATGGCCAGTACAAGGATACACACACACACGGCCAGTACAAGGATACAACGCACACGACCAGCACAAGGATCTGCTCAAATGGCCAGTACAAGGACACACACCCAGTACAAGGATACAAACGCACACGACCAGCACAAGGATCACCTCACATGGCCAATACAAGGATACACACACACACGTATTTTACTGGCACTGTAACCCTCCAGTCCCCAAAAATCTGATCACCCTATAGTATTCAGTGTGACTGCACCCACGTCTACTCTACACAACCCCATTGGCTCCCCTCGTGTTCTCAGCCCCTCTACACACCAATAAACACCCCCTCCCCATTGGGAAGGAGTCTCCTGCATGTTATCACTAAATCTGTGCACTCTAACACTGCCATGGGAGACTAGAAATGTATATAAAAGGTAGGCAATAAGTTAATGTGTTACCCCCATTAGTAATGTACATGGCAGAAAAATGGCAGGCCATCTTCAACAGTTACTTTGCGGCTAGAACAGCCTGCAGGCTCCACTGGTAGTGAAATGGTTAATCCCACCTGAACAAGGTGTGTAATCATCAGTATGTGGATGCACAAAGATGTGGAGAGAGGAAATTACAGCTGACATACATCACACCGATAGGCAATGCTATAATTTTACAGCTGACAGGCAGAGCATTTCTCTGCACAGTCTCAGCACACCGCTCTGAGCCTCAGAAACCTTATCAGTGACAGGCAGCCGTTTCTGAGAGCAGAGACGCTGCCAGATACCAGAGAAACCAGTAGAGGGGAAGAGCAATCCTGGGGGGTGGGGTCTCCAATCTGGAGCCCTCAGCCTCTTGGCTTTTTGGTAGGAGGTCTTGCTCCCTATAAGTGATGCCACTTACTAGCTCTCATCCCCTATTTTCCTTCTCCCACCCAGCCTTTGCAGTTTGTCCTTCCTGTGCCCTCCCAACCATGGCTGCCAGTCCCGTGGGGCCACCCCCTTTCAGTGGGTATTTGTCCTGTGGGCACCTTGCTCCTGCTCCTTCAGCTTTTTCTTCTCCAGTTTCTTCTCCTTCACGCTACGCAGATTGGCTTTCCCGATGCCGCCCGCCTGGCGGATGGACTCCAACAGGGACGCCCGTCCACTAGAGGGCTTCTCTACCTCCTTAGGGGCTCCCCGAAGGGCATCTGGGGGTGAGAGGAAAGTGTGATACGCTGTGTGCGGGAAGAGGGAGGTATTGCTGGGGGTGACGCTTTGCACAGTGTGGGGGAGGAGGACGAGTTGCAGGGCTGTGTGCAGGAAGCAAGAGGTGCCGGGGTGACGCACTGTGCGTGGGAAGGGACCATCTATGCCAGGTGCTGCTAATGCTCGAATCTTTGCAGCGCTCAGATGCTGTACCCTTAGACTGCCTTCACTCTCCACCTTGCATAGCTCCCCATATCTCTACAAATTGAATCTCTTATCAAATGCTTGGAGACGGAGCAGTTACTGGCGACTATTGCCCCATGGAGGTTTTTTCCCCCCACTTTACCCATCACTTATTTTTACAGTCGGAGGAACATTTATTACCTGGGTCTCTGACCTGGCTGCCACTGCCCCCCGGCGGAGGGGGGATGGAGAGAGGTGGCGGCCGAGGGGGAGGGGGCGGCGAAAGGGCAGGAGACGGAGGTGCAAGAGGAGGAGGAGGCGGGGGTGGTGGAGGAGGTGGTGGGGGCATAAGCCCCCCATCCCGAATATCTGAAATTAAAAAGGAAGTGTGTTAGATTCTGCAATTCATAACTGGTCCCTGCCTCCCCCAGCAAATCAGTTACTTTCCCCCAAATAATGAACTACTTCCCCGTGCTTCTCCCGCAGCAGCGGAGATTCCTCTATGTACCAGTCCTAGAGGGGAGTCCTAAATATAGCTATCCTAGATGTTATCTACACCGCTATCTGCGAGGTGCCCCAAGCCTATCTAGCAGTCCTAGAGGAGTGGTTTTTATACATGTCAGTGGTGAAATATTAATGTACCCATCCAAGAGACTGTATACTCGTTCTAGAGGAGTCTTTGTACCTGTCCTAGAGGTGTCGGCAGTGTCATCCATGCTGAAGGTCGGCAACTCCGGGATGGCGGTGCTAGGGGCAGAGGGGGCAATTCCAGGCCCCAGGTCGGCGCTGTACATCAGATCATCAGCCACCCCAGGCAGGTCGGGCAGGTAGGAGGGAACGTCTATCTCAGGCACCTGCCCCAGGTCTGGCACATAGAAGTAATTCTCTGCCGTCTGCGGGAGTGCGGAGAGAGGGTGGACTTAAGATACAATGTATATCACACACAGTATGGGGCGGGCTGGGCATACAATGTATATCACACAGGAAAGGGCAGGCTGGGAATATAATGTATATCACACAGATGGTGGGGCTGGGGATACAATGTATATCACACAGCAAAGGGCAGGCTGGGAATATAATGTATATCACACAGATGGTGGGGCTGGGGATACAATGTATATCACACAGCAAAGGGCAGGCTGGGAATATAATGTATATAACACAGGGCAGGGCTGGGGATACAATGTATATCACACACAGTATGGATCGGGCTGGGCATACAATGTATATCACACAGGAAAGGGCAGGCTGTGAATATAATGTATATCACACAGATGGTGGGGCTGGGGATACAATGTATATCACACAGCAAAGGTGGTCTCAGGAAACTTGTAATATAGAATTACATAATGTATATAAACACACACACACACGCGCGCGTGCGTGCCATGGCCCACCTCGGCCATTTCTACCCACCACCTTTTCCCCCAGCATCTCACCTGCCGCTCAAGCTGCTCCCTTTTGGTGATGGATAGGGGAGCGTCAAACAGCTTCTCCTCCCCATCCCCCTCCAGCGCAGGGTTAGTCCGAGTCACCACCCCAGCCAGCGGGTCCAGAAACACATACTTCTTATAACTGGAGGGGAACGGACAGAAGATTAGGGAGAGATGATAGAGGGGAGAAACTAAAGCCCCTATTTAATATGATTAGATGGTCACTCACAGGTTTTCCGTTGTGTTGAAGAGCAGCAGGGAGCTGATGGAGTTGATGTTTCGGGGGAGGCTGCCCAGCCCCTCCTCTGCACCCTCCTCATCTTCCTCTCTCGCACTTACGCACACCGGGAAATACTTCAGCTTCTCCTGGAAGAGGCAGAGATACAGTAGAAGTGAGGGGACACTTAGATCAACCTCCCATCCCTGCACCACAAGCCCTCACATACATCAGTGCAGTTACATACATTTGATTACCACGTGTATTACTACTGTGAAGCGCTATGTACATTAATGGTGCTATATAAATAAAGACATACAATACAATTTACATATATATCCCTCTATCAAATCCTTCTTACTGCCTCAAAGTGGCGGGAAGGTGGAAACGGGTGTTCAAGAAGATGTATAGTGGCACTTGTGCTAGTATGTTCAACCATAGTATGAATGCTTGAACAATATACCCAGTTAAAGTGGAAAAGGTACTTGCCAACATGCAAATGAGGTGTCGTCATCACGCAGTGGGGAGCGGACATGACGATGGAAGCCTAACCAGTTGC
This sequence comes from Ascaphus truei, assembly GCF_040206685.1. Taxonomy (NCBI): domain Eukaryota; kingdom Metazoa; phylum Chordata; class Amphibia; order Anura; family Ascaphidae; genus Ascaphus; species Ascaphus truei. The sequence continues at coordinate 282,608,485 of NC_134487.1, forward strand.
GGATACTCAACAGCCCTGCACGGGGTGTTCATATGTAAGCTCAGCAACATCTATTTATACCCTGAACAAGTCCATCTGTAGTTCCGGGACTTGGGAACCCCCCCATTAGTGCTTAGACTGTGTGGGTCATTGGGTCTATAAGGATCCATTTATTGTATCATGTATTTGTGTGATTTTTAATATGTGAAAATTGAGTCAATATATAAAGTTTTTTTTAATTCATTTTGACTGATGGTTCTTTCTTTTTTGCGCTCCTTTTTGTGTATGTGTTCCGGTTTAACCCCGCTGATCACGGGAGAGTGGAAGCAGCAGAGGGATACCCTCGCTTTCTGGATACAGAGGGACTTTTGTTGAAACTGCGCATACTTTTCTTTTTGCCGACAATCAGGTTTTCCTTAAGGATTCACCTGTACTTTGCATCATCCATTCTCCCCTCTACCCAGACAAGCTTCCCACTCCCTGCTGAAGAGAAGCATCCCCATAACATGACGTTGCCACCACCATGCGTGACAGGTGGGATGGTGTTGATTGGGTGATGTGCACTGTTGGACTTGCGCCAGACGGAACGCTTGGAATGTGCTCGTCTGACCACAAAACCCCTTTTCCACGTCTGCAGTTTAATGTATAAGCTTTTTTGCAAACTCCATACGTGATTTAAGATGAGTCTTTTTGAGTAATTGTTTCTCTTTCTTGCCACCCATCCATACAGGCCAGCTTTGTGTAGGGACCGGCTTATTATTGATGTGTGAACACGGACTCCCATCTCAGACACAGAACTTTGCAGATCTCTCAAGGTCATTGTTGGCTTCAGAGTGACATCCCTGCTTGCCCGGCTGCTCAGTTTGAGAGGGTGATCTGATCTGGGTGGTATGATGTATCTTCCACATCTAAATGATGGACTTCACTGTGCTGAAAGGGATAATCAGCGCCTTTGACATTTTATTGTACCCTTTTCTACTCTGTGCCTCTCTACCACTTTATCCCACACATGTTTCCAAAGCTCCTTGGTCTTCATGGTTGCTTTGATGGATCACTATGTGAGTTGCAGCTTGAAAGTCTTTAAATACCGGAGGGAAATTATCTACAAGTTATACCACTTTGATTACACACAGGCTGAAACCATTTAACTAATTGTGTGACCTTTCAAGCAATTCATTTGCATCTGAGCTGATTTAGGGATGCAGTATCAAAGGGGTTCAATGCTTATTCAAGTGAGATTAATCTGTTTTTCTCAGAAAATGTATATAGAAGTAAGATTTACAAACTATCACTTTGGAAAAAACAAAAAACAGGGAGCCCAAAGGGAGGGTCCGCGAATCTCCAAAAAAAGAGGGTACTCGCGGATATGTGCACAAATATAATAACGATCACAATACACAAAATAAAAAAACCTCTAAACTACACAGAAATCACAGAAAAATCACCCCCTGCTAACCCACAAAAACTCAATGGGATACAGATAAACCCGAGAACCATAAATCCCCAAGGGGGTGCATAATGCCCCCTCTGGAAATATGGATGACTGCAGACGGGTACTGTAGGGTAATGAGAATACCAAAAAGGTATACTGTATAGTATGTATAAAGAACCACGCTATCACTCAGCTAAAATCGAAAGCAATCTGCATAGAGTAGGAGGATAATGGTGAACAGACAAATGCAGCATGATAAATGCCTGCAATCCGAAAAATCACTGTTCAAATCCCTGCAAGGAGTAACCCAGTATAGCTGCGGGTAGCAGATAAGCACTATACAAAATCAACTGCACAAGTTATAAGTAGCAATATATCAATGCAGCCCCGGTATTCCAAGAGACACGAAGATCTCAAAATAACACCCGTCACAGCACCGAAACCAGCTCCGGTACGTCCCGGACACCCATCCAAGTTGAAAAGGCTTAAGCCACAGCCAGATGTTGGCAAGGAGACTGACAGACTGCACCACCACTGCAGAAAATCGTTAACCATCTATATTAGGTGCAAAGGAAACAATAGAGGGACCCATCAAATCCCTAGAAACAATACTATACACCCTATACTATACACCCTTCTGCCCCTCCTTACATCTCACCCCAAATTTCTCGCTATACACCTGCCCTACTCTTGCATTCTGCTCAAGGAGGTCTGCTCTCTACTCCCTTTGGTATATAAAGCCCTCTCCCGTCTAAAACTTCTCTCTCACTCAATGCCCCACACCCCAATATCCAACTGGCATCCTCTCTATCCATCTTTAATGCCCGTTTTAAAACACACCTCTTTAATGAAGCATACGGGTAGGTCCCATGGCCGATTCTATACATTTCATATGTATTTACCATACCCCTTTGCATACACATGTACCATAACACCCACCTAATGTCTCTGAAAGTTTTCCCCCATGTACCATATAGATTGTAAGCTCTTCCAAGGTAGACTACTTTTCCTAATGTTTACAGTTGTCTGAAGTGCTTAGTCCCATGTCTCAGATTATTTTGACATGTATTACGGCTGTAAAGTGCTATGTACATGGATGGCGTGATGAGAGATATAGAAAACACACACACACACACACACGTACCAGCAGAGCCTGCTCATCCAGTGGCCGGTGCTTGCTCTGTATCCTGTGCCGTGGCCTCTTGTCTGACCACAAGTCCTCCGCTCCAGCAAAAATGGAACTATATTCCTGGAGTCGCTCCGGAGCCGGGTACTTAGCGCTGGAGAAAACCTGTGGAGGTGGAAGAGCAAAGGGGGTCAGAGGATGAAAAGAAGAGAAGGATAATAACAGGAAGGAAGGAGAGAGATGTTGTTGAGGGTGAGAGGGAGGGAGACGGGCAGTAGTGGGGGCAGGAAAAGTAAGACAGGGAAAACAGAAACGTATAAGGGGATTAAAAAAAACCCAGAGGAAATTAAAGGAAAAAAGAGGAGAGTGTAACAGCTGCACAGGGAGGTGTCACCTTGATGGCTTTCTTGCTGCCTTTAATTCTCTCAACCTTGGCCTGTGCCAAGTTCAATCGGTCACTGATTCCCTGCAACTGGGATCTGTTGGTCTCCACGCGCTGCAGAATCCTGAGGACAAAAGCAGACAGCAGCCTTACTATCCCACACTAAATGCACACACACACACACACACACCCATCACTGAAATCCAATGACACACACACACTATCTACCATCCCACTATCACATAGACCCAGCATCCGCCCTCCGGCTCAGTGCCAACCACTCACGAGAGATCCGTTCCTTCTTTGTAAAGGACTCATTATACCAATTAATGCTGATTACACTCTAGGAAGGGGGAATATTAACAGATTTGGAGAGGCTTTAAGTGCAGGAATCTGCTACTCATCTCACGCTCAGAGAAATATCAGACAGTACCTGCCTGTCTCTCTCCCCCCCCTCCAAACAGCAGAAATGTAGCACAAGGCTATCCCCCTCCTCGTCCTACACAGGCATCCCCCACACAGCACAGGCAGTCTCTCCTCCTCCCCCCCCCCCCCCCCCCCAAACAGCACAGGCAGACTTTCTCCCCCCTCACACACAGCACAGGCACCTGTTGAATATGTCATTGGATACGCTCTGTAGGTGCTGCAGGGTGTCTGTGATCTGTTGTATGGCCTCTTCCCTGCGCAGGTCCGGCTGGATGAGTGGTACGGAGTGCGCCTGGCTCTCCAATGAGGGTCTCTGAGGCATAGTGAGGGCGTCTCCTGCAGGGAGGGCACACACACTAGGTGTATTGCACTACCACCTGTGGGGAAGGGGGGGGGGAGGGGGGAAAAGCAGATAATATGAAATCACAGGTCACAAGAGACAACAATGTCTGTACATGGATTCAAGTATGCGATGCTCTACACATCTCATTAGGAGGATGGTTACTCCCCCCCCCCCCCCCGAGAACTCAGTCTGCTTCAACAATCTGAGGCAGAGGAAATTAGATGTAATTATACCGAGGTAATCAGAGGAAAAGCAGGAACATCACCTAAGGCCCGTTTTATAGTGGCGGGCGCGGATTTTTAGTTGGCTGACGTCAGTCCGCCTTTTATACAAGGGCCGCGCGCGCGCACGGCAGGGAGAGGGGAGCCGACAGACAGCGGCGAAAATGAAGAAATTCACACACACACACACACACACACACACACACACACACACGAGAGAGAGACGGGGGAGTGGTGAGAGCGAGCCAGCGCTCAGAGATGGAGGAAATAGTGAGAGAAATAATAATAATAATAATAATAATATACATCTTACTATTTTCAAAATGTACAGTGCACAGTTTGTGTCCAGACAGAACCATTTACTTGAAAGTTAAAAATGTAAAACATGCTGAATGTATAATTCTAACTTTTTTTGCTCGTCCTTATTGGATTTTTGGAGCATCACAGACTAAGAAAGTGATTTATTTATGGAACAAGTTTAAGATGAGGTTCCGAGTGCAAACACACCGAACAAGTGTATTAATCCCTCATTTCACGTGGACAACCCCCCCCCCCCAAACAATAAAGTGAAATCCATGTTACTTTAATCTGATATTCACAAACAGATCGCTGCACAGGTTCCCAACCTCTCAGGGAACATGTTTACAAAATACAAGGTATCATAAGAAAAACAAACTACAATGTATTGAGATATATATATATATATATATATATATATATATATATATATATATATATATATATATATATATATATATATATATATATATATATATATATATATATATATATATATATATATAATCCACAGAAGCAGCCGGCACTCCACTTGCAAGTAGAAAAAATTGGGTGCTTGTCCCATAAAGCAATAATAAACCATACGATACCGTTTGAAGCACGAGATCAGGAGACAGCACTCTGGTAAGTTTGATCACACGTTTTTGTATTGAAAAAGACACATAAACCGACGTTTCGGTCCCCCAGTGAGAAAGGTCCCACTGGGGGACCGAAACGTCGGTTTATGTGTCTTTTTCAATACAAAAACTTGTGATCAAACTTACCAGAGTGCTGTCTCCTGATCTCGTGCTTCAAACGGTATCGTATGGATATAGATATAGATATATATATATATATATACACACACACACATACACGTGCATCATGTGCATGACCGTGCACACTATATTACCGGCCTAAGGGAGAGCATGGGGGGGGAACAGATGTACTGTAGATAAGGTAGGATGAGAAAGTGTTTGAAGACATGGAAGGGTGTAAAACGGTGACAAGGAACAGCATGGAGGGAGAAGGGGATGCTGTGGGGAGGGGGGGAAAGGTGTGGCTAAAAAGAGAGGCAGGCAGGATAATTACAAACAATTGTGATAGTGTGTGAGAAACCCCATATCCGCATTAAGTTGTTTTGGTGTCAAAAGAATCTTATCATTCTGAGTTCACATGTTTTCTGTTCTTGGGTGCATTCAATCTATCATCTGTATCATCTCACTGTATGTGTATGTATCTATGTATGTATGTAATGTGTGTGTGTGTGTGTGCGTGTGTGTATGAATATACACACACACATATATACATACATACATACACACATTACATACATACATACAGAGAAATGATAGAGATGATACAGATGATAGATTGAATGCACCCAAGAACAGAAAACATTTGAACTCAGAATGATAAGACTCTTTGACACCAAAACAACTTAATGCGGATATGGGGTTTCTCACACACTATCACAATTGTTTGTAATTATCCTGCCTGCCTCTCTTTTTAGCCACACCTCCCCCCCCCCCCCCACAGCATCCCCTTCCCCCTCCATGCTGTTCCTTGTCACCGTTTTACACCCTTCCATGTCTTCAAACACTTTCTCATCCTACCTTATCTACAGTACATCTGTTTCTCCCCCCCCCTGCTCTCCCTTAGGCCCGTAATATAGTGTGCGTGCACGCGCGCCTGTGCAAACGCGCGCCTGTGCAAACGCGCATGCACATGATGCACGCTTTTTGAGTGTATACTGTGAGCGACATTCTTGGAAGGTACTGTGTGTTTGTGTCACTGGGTGTGTGTGTGTTTGTGTCACTGGGTGTGTGTATGTGTGTGTGTGTACACGTACTTGTGTTTTTACCCCAGCATGACTGGATGTATTTTATTTATTTTACTTTATTAAACCTTTCTAAACATCACACACATACATTACAGCGGTGGTAACGGCTCAAAAACTTTATTTTCCCAATCTTCCCCCCTGTCGGCCGGTTCCACGCTCACTGCCGTGCACGCGCGCCCCTATTATAGAAAGGCTGACTAACCACAGCCAACTGTTGCGCACAGCGCGGCAAGCGTACGCACTATAGAACAGCCCTTACACTGTTGTAGCCATAGAATCCATTGTTAATCAGTATTTAGACCTGAGGAAGAGAAGAACTCTCGAAAGCTTTTCCTATGACATAAATTGTTAATCCAAATAAAAGGTATCACCTAATACTGAAGAACTCATTTATTCTAACACTATATTATATATACATACACACATACAGTAATAGCAATAATATATATGCATACAAAGTATTAATAATATCCACCGTAAGAAAATATATACAGTAATATCTGCACAGTGATGTTAAAAATATATCTATAAATACACACAGCATCACAAACCTATAGCTGCCTCTGCAATGTTCTGTCATCTGACAGTCACGTGATCACACGACTATTCTCCGAGCGCACTTCCTCTGTTGTTACAGACCCCGCCCCTTCCCTTTAGCCCTCCTTCTTCTCTGCACGCCCCGCCCATCTATCACGCCCCATGTAACACCAGCCCCGCCCCTCATTCCGGCCGCCCTGACGCATCCCCAGGCAACAGACAGGGAAGGGGGGAGGGAAATCATGTGACCTCGTCGACAAGTGACCGGTTAATAACCATGTAAAGTAAATAGTGTCGCACTGTGCCACCCTGTACCTTCCTCCTGTACTGTCACACTGTGCCTGTCCCCCGTACTGTCACACTGTGCCTGTCCCCCGTACTGTCACACTGTGCCTGTCCCCCGTACTGTCACACTGTGCCTGTCCCCCGTACTGCCACACTGTGCCTGTCCCCCGTACTGCCACACTGTGCCTGTCCCCCGTACTGTCACACTGTGCCTGTCCCCCGTACTGTCACACTGTGCCTGTCCCCCGTACTGTCACACTGTGCCTGTCCCCCGTACTGCCACACTGTGCCTGTCCCCCGTACTGTCACACTGTGCCTGTCCCCCGTACTGTCACACTGTGCCTGTCCCCCGTACTGTCACACTGTGCCTGTCCCCCGTACTGTCACACTGTGCCTGTCCCCCGTCCTGCCACACTGTGCCTGTCCCCCTTACTGCCACACTGTGCCTGTCCCCCGTACTGTCACACTGTGCCTGTCCCCCGTACTGCCACACTGTGCCTGTCCCCCGTATTGTCACACTGTGCCTGTCCCCCGTACTGCCACACTGTGCCTGTCCCCCGTACTGTCACACTGTGCCTGTCCCCCGTACTGTCACACTGTGCCTGTCCCCCGTACTGTCACACTGTGCCTGTCCCCCGTACTGTCACACTGTGCCTGTCCCCCGTACTGTCACACTGTGCCTGTCCCCCGTACTGCCACACTGTGCCTGTCCCCCGTATTGTCACACTGTGCCTGTCCCCCGTACTGCCACACTGTGCCTGTCCCCCGTACTGTCACACTGTGCCTGTCCCCCGTACTGCCACACTGTGCCTGTCCCCCGTACTGTCACACGGTGCCTGTCCCCCATACTGTCACACTGTGCCTGTCCCCCGTACTGTCACACGGTGCCTGTCCCCCGTACTGTCACACTGTGCCTGTCCCCCGTACTGCCACACTGTGCCTGTCCCCCGTACTGCCACACTGTGCCTGTCCCCCGTACTGTCACACTGTGCCTGCCCCCGTACTGTCACACTGTGCCTGTCCCCCGTCCTGCCACACTGTGCCTGTCCCCCGTACTGCCACACTGTGCCTGTCCCCCGTACTGCCACACTGTGCCTGTCCCCCGTACTGTCACACTGTGCCTGTCCCCCGTACTGCCACACTGTGCCTGTCCCCCGTACTGTCACACTGTGCCTGTCCCCCGTACTGTCACACTGTGCCTGTCCCCCGTACTGTCACACTGTGCCTGTCCCCCGTACTGCCACACTGTGCCTGTCCCCCGTACTGTCACACTGTGCCTGTCCCCCGTACTGTCACACTGTGCCTGTCCTGCCACACTGTGCCTGTCCCCCGTACTGTCACACTGTGCCTGTCCCCCGTACTGTCATACTGTGCCTGTCCCCCGTATTGTCACACTGTGCCTGTCCCCTGTACTGCCACACTGTGCCTGTCCCCTGTACTGCCACACTGTGCCTGTCCCCAGTACTGTCACACTGTGCCTGTCCCCTGTACTGCCACACTGTGCCTGTCCCCTGTACTGCCACACTGTGCCTGTCCCCAGTACTGTCACACTGTGCCTGTCCCCCGTACTGTCACACTGTGCCTGTCCTGCCACACTGTGCCTGTCCCCCGTACTGTCACACTGTGCCTGTCCCCCGTACTGTCACACTGTGCCTGTCCCCCGTACTGTCACACTGTGCCTGTCCCCCGTACTGTCACACTGTGCCTGTCCCCCGTACTGTCACACTGTGCCTGTCCCCTGTACTGCCACACTGTGCCTGTCCCCTGTACTGCCACACTGTGCCTGTCCCCTGTACTGCCACACTGTGCCTGTCCCCAATACTGTCACACTGTGCCTGTCCCCTGTACTGTCACACTGTGCTTCCCCCTTTACTGTCACACTGTGCCTGTCCCCTGTACTGCCACACTGTGCCTGTCCCCTGTACTGCCACACTGTGCCTGTCCCCAGTACTGTCACACTGTGCCTGTCCCCTGTACTGTCACACTGTGCCTGTCCCCCGTACTGTCACACTGTGCCTCCCCACCGTACTGTCACACTGTGCCTGTCCCCTGTACTGTCACACTGTGCTTCCCCCTTTACTGTCACACTGTGCCTGTCCCCTGTACTGCCACACTGTGCCTGTCCCCTGTACTGCCACACTGTGCCTGTCCCCAGTACTGTCACACTGTGCCTGTCCCCTGTACTGTCACACTGTGCCTGTCCCCCATACTGTCACACTGTGCCTGTCCCCTGTACTGCCACACTGTGCCTGTCCCCTGTACCCCGTACTGTCACACTGTGCCTCCCCACCGTACTGTCACACTGTGCCTGTCCCCTGTACTGCCACACTGTGCCTGTCCCCTGTACCCCGTACTGTCACACTGTGCCTCCCCACCGTACTGTCACACTGTGCCTGTCCCCTGTACTGTCACACTGTGCCTGTCCCCCGTACTGTCACACTGTGCCTGTCCCCTGTACTGTCACACTGTGCCTGTCCTCCGTACTGTCACACTGTGCCTGTCCCCCGTACTGTCACACGGTGCCTGTCCCCCGTACTGTCACACTGTGCCTGTCCCCCGTACTGTCACACTGTGCCTGTCCCCCGTACTGCCACACTGTGCCTGTCCCCCGTACTGCCACACTGTGCCTGTCCCCCGTACTGCCACACTGTGCCTGTCCCCCGTACTGTCACACTGTGCCTGTCCCCCGTACTGCCACACTGTGCCTGTCCCCCGTACTGCCACACTGTGCCTGTCCCCCCGTACTGTCACACTGTGCCTGTCCCCCGTACTGTCACACTGTGCCTGTCCCCCGTACTGCCACACTGTGCCTGTCCCCTGTACTGCCACACTGTGCCCGTCCCCCGTACTGCCACACTATGCTTCCCCCTTTACTGTCACACTGTGCCTCCCCCCTGTACTTTCACACTGTGCCCCCTTGTACTGTCACACTGTGCCCCCCTTTACTGTTACACTGTGCCCCCCATGTACTGTCACACTGTATCTCCCCCTTGTAATGTCACACTGTGCCTCCCCCTGTACTGTCACACTGTGCCTCCCCCTGTACTGTCACACTGTGCTTCCCCTGTACTGTCATACTGTGCCTCCCCCTGTACTGTCACATGGTGACACCCCCTGTACTTTCACACTGTGCCTCCCCCTGTACTGTCACACTGTGCCTCCCCCTGTACTGTCACACGGTGCCTCCCCCTGTACTTTCACACTGTGCCTCTCCTCTGTACTGTCACACTGTGCCTCTCCTCTGTACTGTCATACAGTGCCCCCACCTGTACTGTCACACAGTGCCCATCCTGTACTGTCACACTGTGCCCCCCCAGTACTGTCACACTGTGCCCATCCCATACTGTCACACTGTGCCCATCCTGTACTGTCACACTGTGCCCCCCCAGTACTGTCACACAGTGCCCCCCTGTACTGTCACAGCCCCCCGTACTGTCACACTGTGCCCCCCCTGCACTGTCACACAGTGCCCCCACCTGTACTGTCACACTGTGCCCCCCATGTACTGTCACACTGTGCCCCCCCTGTACTGTCACACTGTGCCCCTCCTGTACTGTCACACTGTGCCCCTCCTGTACTGTCACACTGTGCCCCTCCTGTACTGTCACACAGTGCCCCCACCTGTGCTGTCACACAGTGCTCCCCTGTACTGTCACACGGTACCCCCCTGTACTGTCACACTGTACCTTGCTCCCCTGTACTGTCACAATGTGCCCACCTGTACTATCACACAGTGTCCCCCCCCCGTACTGTCACTGTACCTCCCGCCTGTACTGTCACACTGTACCTCCCCCCTGTACTGTCACACTGTGCCCCCTTACTGTCACACTGTGCCCAGTGTACTGTCACACTGTGCCCACCTGTACTGTCACACTGTGCCCCCCTGTACTGTCACACTGTGCCCACCTGTACTGTCACACTGTGCCCCCCTGTACTGTCACACTGTGCCCACCTGTACTGTCACACTGTGCCCCCCTGTACTGTCACACTGTGCCCCCCTGTACTGTCACACTGTATCTCCCCCCTGTAATGTCACACTGTGCCTCCCCCCTGTAATGTCACACTGTGCCCCCCCCTGTAATATCACACTTTGCCCCCCCCTTTAATGTCACACTGTGCCTCCCCCTGTACTGTCACACTGTGCCCCCTGTACTGTCACACTGTGCCCCCATGTACTGTCACACTGTATCTCCCCCCTGTAATGTCATACTGTGCCCCCCCTGTAATATCACACTTTGCCCCCCCCTTTAATGTCACACTGTGCCTCCCCCTGTACTGTCACGCTGTGCCTCCCCCCTGTACTGTCACACTGTGCATCCCCTGTACTGTCACACTGTGCCTCCCCCTGTACTTTCACACTGTGCCTCCCCCTGTACTGTCACACGGTGACACCCCCTGTACTGTCACACTGTGCCTCCCCCTGTACTTTCACACTGTGCCTCCCCCTGTACTATCACACTGTGCCTCCCTCTGTACTGTCACACTGTGCCTCTCCTCTGTACTGTCACACTGTGCCTCTCCTCTGTACTGTCACACTGTGCCCCCCCTGTACTGTCACACAGTGCCCCCTGTACTGTCACTCAGTGGCCCCCCTGTACTGTCACACAGTGCCCCCCTGTACTGTCACACAGTGCCCCCACCTGTACTGTCACACAGTGCTCCCCTGTACTGTCACAATGTGCCCAACTTATACTATCACACAGTGTCCCCCATACTGTCACACTGTGCCCCCATGTACTGTCACACTGTGCCCCCCTGTACTGTCACACTGTGCCCCCTTACTGTCACACTGTGCCCCCCTGTACTGTCACACTGTGTCCCCCTGTACTGTCACACTGTGCCCCCCTGTACTGTCACACTGTGCCCCCCTGTACTGTCACACTGTGCCCCCCTGTACTGTCACACTGTGTCCCCCTGTTCTGTCACACTGTGTCCCCCTGTACTGTCACACTGTGCCCCCCTGTACTGTCACACTGTGCCTCCCCCTGTACTGTCACACTGTGCCCCCCTGTACTGTCACACTGTGCCCCCCTGTACTGTCACACTGTGCCCCCCTGTACTGTCACACTGTGCCCCCCCTGTACTGTCACACTGTGCCCCCCCTGTACTGTCACACTGTGCCCCCCCTGTACTGTCACACTGTGCCCCCCCTGTACTGTCACACTGTGCCCCCCCTGTACTGTCACACATTGCTTCCCTGTACTGTCACACTGTGCCCCCCTCCCCCCTCTGTATGGTCAAACTGTTTCCCCCCTCTATTGTCACACTGTCTATGAGTAGGAATGTGCTCAATGGTTGGATATCTAAGGTGACTGATTGTATGTTTATACAAAAATATATCGCAATTGGTGATACCCCCGATTGATGCCTGATAAGGTGTTTGTGTTCACTGATTCTCCTAGTAAATGCTCTGGTGCAGAAGTGGCCAACAGGCTAGGTTGTCAGGATATCTCAGCTTCAGCACAGGTGGCTGAGTCAAAGACTGAGTCTCTGAGTGAGCCACCTGTGCTGAAGCAGGGATATCCTGAAAACCAGGCCTGTTGGTGGCCCTTGAGGACTGGAGTTGGCCATCCCTGCTCTAGAGGTTTCTCCCACATACGGGACACTTAAGTAGATATACCACGTATTCACTTTGACAATTTACCATTTTTTTATCTGAAAATTCTTTCCCTGTGTAGGGATGGAAGATTTGATTCCCTTGGTTTACCCCATTCCACTGGACACATCGCCCGCGTGGGTACATGCCCACTGGTTTATTTAGCCAACCACAAGTCTGTGAACGTTGTGTTTTTTTGCCGAAAATCCCGGAATTGTCCTTCAGATTGGTGGATCGTCCATAGGACATCAATGGAAGCCATCGAAAAGGTTTCCAAAATTCTCTCGTCCCCATCCAGAACATGCCCGTGTTTTTCAATTAGAATTTAAATTTGCCTAGACATCAAAAAAATATGTGGTAACTACTGGAATTCTCCTTGATAGGTCTCTAGAAGTTTTAGATGTCCATAAGTAATTTCAGTTTTTTTAAATGATTGATACATTTACAAAACGGGGATATTCGACTAAGAAATGACAATGTCTAAAAACGAGGGCCATGATTTTCTATATACTGTGGATGGCAATGAGAGATACCTTTTGAGCAATTGTCAGACTTTATATATTGCAATCCTATCTTTTTTTATATTTGTTTACTTCCCCACTCATTACCAGGTGGGGACCACTTGATGTTATTCTTTTATCTTTTTGATTCACTACATGTTTTATTGAAAGCCGAGTCATCGGCTGAACCTCGAAATGATGGGACCTGCGCCCCACATAATATGCGGTACCTCATGGGGTGGTCGGTGGATGAGTGAGCAGTGTGAGGGTCAATGCCCCCAGCGAGATGGGAAAGGAAGAGGATTTTTGCCCTCCCAGTCCAAGTAGTAACAGGAGGGGAACATGGACTGGATCATGTGACTGCGATGAGGGAGAGTAGGGTAAGAGGAATATAGCTGGGAAGGAGATGGACACACGTCCATTTACAGAGGAGAAAGTCCTACAGGAACTTTCAAAACTGAAAGTGGACAGGTCAGTGGGGTCAGATGGGATACATCCAGGGATAGAGTTTAGTGTGTGCTGGTAACACCATTAACAGATCTATTTAACCAGTCACTATTAACAGGTGTATTTTCAGGGGAGCGGAAGGAAACCGGTGTAGCATCTCAGGGATCTGTATTGGGTTCAGTTCTGGAGACCAGATCTCCGGACGGATATAAACAAATTCGAGATTGTGCATAGAAGGATGGTGCATGAGACTGACCAGGAAAGACTACAGAACCTTACTATATACAGCTTAGGGGAGGGAAGGGAGAGGGGTTAATGTGGAAACTTTCACATATATAAAGGGTTAAAATATACAGCTTAGAAGAGAGAAGGGGTGTGTGTGTGTGTGTGATAGAAACTGTCGCATATATAAAGGGATTTAACAACGTACAGGAGTGAAGCATATTCAAAGTAAGAGGAGCGCTAGAACAAGAGGCCAGTCTCTGAAGTGGGAGGGTGGTCGGCTAAGGGGACATGTGAGGACGTACTTTACAGAAAGGGTGGTAGATTCGTGGAATAGCCTCCCAACAGAGGTGGTAGGGGTAACACAGTAAGTGAATCCAAGCACGCCTGGGGTAGATCCTAAATATGAAAGAAAGCCAAAGATCAAATACTATCTGAGGTTTTACCGCAGACAGGAAAATGGGAAGACGCGGTGGGATAAATGGTTCTTATCTGCCATCAAATTCTATGTTTCTATGACTGTAAGGTATTGGGATGTCAGGGGGTTAAGTGACCTCCAGCAGGTTGAGAGCAGTGACGTCCTCCCCAGTGTCACAGGACACGGTGCTGACACCTCACACTGATCTCATGTCTAATGTGTATGTCATTTATGAAATCCACAGAGGTACAGAACAGGGTGACACTGACACTGGAATGTCACCTGGAACTCATTTTATCAGCTACTTATTCTACTCTCTCCCTGACTGTTTTGCTCCCAGGGAGGGTAGGGGGATTACTTTTGGGTGACACATCACTTGTGAATTGGGAGGTTCCACAAACAGTCTGATCATGAAAATAATTAGATAAAGATGGTAAAAAAAGATCAAAAGTGCAGCACCTTGATTTTTAAGCCAAACTACATCTTGCTCTGCAATTCCCCCTCTCTGGCACTGAAGGTGTTAAACATCCCTGCGTTTAGTTTTAATTGCTCTTAAGTGGGACTGCACCATTAACATGTGGGATTTATTTACTGTGCTATTGTCTCCTCCACTCTGCAATATTAATTGTTTAAAGTACAGTTAAAAGGTAATAGTACTGTCCTTGTATTCAGAAGACCGTAGAGCTGGCTCAGTAGCACATAGTAGGTGAATTTTGTGTGTGTTATTTACAATCCACATTCTGTATCATGTACAAATGTAAAAAGATGGTGCTTCCTCTCCTCTCTCCCATCCCTCTCTCTCCCACTATACTCTCCTGTCTATGTCCCCTCCTTATCTCTCCCCTCATTTCTCTCCCCCCCTCATTTCTCTCCCCCCATCTCTCTACCCACCCCCCCATCTCTATCCCCACTTCCCATCTCTATCCCCCCCTCTCTCCCTCCCCATTTCTATAATATATTATACATACACACACATGACTACGGGGTTATAGAGCCGCCCAGTCCCAAGAGCTCACACTCTGTGTATATCTGAGCAATAGATAGAAGATGAAGGGGAGGGGGCAGCATTAAACTTGCCAGGTACCCAGCGTCACTGCCCCTCCCCCCCATTATCTAACATCCCTGATCCCCTTTAAGAAGCACCCCTCCCACTCGTGATGATGTCACGTGTGTCCTCACACGCTCACCTCCTCAGTGTCGCGGTGTCCGGGCTGGAGGTTCAGTGGGTTCCGTGCGCTCGTTGTCACGGGTGGGAGGGATGGAGAACCTGCTGGAGAACCCTGTGCGCGCGGTTCTGTACCTGCGGGAGCTGACCCACATCGTGCAGAATCAGCAGAACCTGATCCATACCCAGCGCCAGCGCATCGATGAGCTGGAGAGGAGGCTGGACCAGCTGGGCAGCGAGAACCAAAACCTGCGGGGGCAGCACTGGCCTGAGGCTCTCACCCAAGCCCTCCCGCTCCAGGCTCAGATACTGGGGCAAGTGGAGATCCAGGGGCAACCACTGGAGCTTCTCCAGGGGCAACAACAACCACAGGGCCTTCTCCAGGGGCTACAACAACCACAGGGTCTTCTCCAGGGGCAACTGCAACCACAGGGTCTTCTTCAGGGGCAACTGCAACCACAGGGTCTTCTCCAGGGGCAACTGCAACCACAGGGTCTTCTCCAGGGCCAAACACAACCACAGGGTCTTCTCCAGGGGCAACAGCAACCACAGGGGCTTCTCCAGGGGCAGCCACAGCCACAGGGGCAACAACAACCACAGGGGCTTCTCCAAGGGCAATCACAATCACAGGGGCTTATCCAGGAGCTACCACAAGGGCAACAACAACCACATGGGCATCTCCAAGTGCACCCAGAGGGGCAAACACAAGGGCTTCTTCAGGGGCAAGCAGAGGGGCAGCAACAACCACAGGGGAATCTCGAATGGCAACAACAGGGGCTTCTCCAGGGGCAACCCCTGCCCCAGCCTTCCCCGCACAGTGAGGCGCCGGAGCACGGACAGCTCCCCTCCTCCCCGGCGCAGATTCAGCACCTCGGACAGAGCTCCCCGCAGATCCATCAGCACAAAGCCCCGGCCCTGTGCAAGGTTATCCGGGGCAGGAAGGCAGAGTGAGTGCCCTGGAACGGGGTTAACAAATATCTGTGTGGGGGGCAACTTCCACTGTAGGTCAAATGTGGGGGAGGAGGTTAACTACCTCTATATGACTTTGTGTGTGTATGTGTATATATATATATATATATATACACACACACATATATATATATATATATATATATATATATATATATATATATATATATATATCTCTCTCAAATGGAAATATTACTGCGTGCATGTCTTAGAAAGGTATATATATATATACCTTTATATATATTTATTGAGCTTTATTAAGCTCAGTTAACATGGTACAGATACCTCTACAACAATATGTGTGTGTGTATATGTATATATGTATATATGTATATATATATGTGTGAGTGTGTGTGTGTGTGTGTGTGTGTGTGTGTGTGTGTGGTGTGTGTATACACACACACACACACACACACACACGTCATTGACCCATATAGGGCATATGGGAGTTGGAGGGGGGAGAGGTTACTGCCATGTAATAGGACTAATGGGGAAGAGGGCACGGAGGGCATCTGCAGCTATTCAGATGCATAGTGAGGGGGGCTAGGGGCAGTTTGGGGACATCCGCTGGGTGTTGCAGGTAGAGGAAGCTGATGGCTGGAATAGGATAATAAGGTCCTCTCCTTGAACACACACATCTCATACACCAGACTTCACATTGATTTGCAGTGGGGGGAGGGGCAGAGACCGCATTGCCCTGTAGGGGGGACTTCCTGTGCTGTCCTGTCTGCTGGGACAGTGTGATTCCAGTATTTTGGGTTTTAATGCTCATATTATTAAGCTTGGATTCCCCCTGGTCACTGAGAATGGGCGATTAAGGCAGAGTGAAGGATTCGATGCTCAGATTGTACTCCTATTCCTAGCTCTGTGTATCCTGCCTTCATTATTTGTATCCAAGTCACACATAAGGCAGCTGTCAATCACGTTTCTGACAGGTGACGCAGATTGTCAGCTCCGCGCTATTTCACGTTTACTGCATTTTTTGACACCGCAAGAAAAGTATAAAAATACTGTGGTACATCCCCTTATTTTACAGGGCCAGTGACCCCTCCTCAAAATCTCATTGATGCACGTGCGCTTATTTCCAAACATTGCTGTCCATTTATTGCAAAAGGACCATTTGTGTACCTTGTTAGGAATACACATATGAGTAATAATATATCACTGGCCTCTGTCAGTGGAAATATTCATCTGCTCACTACCAGGGGGCTCTACAACGCGTTGCAGGCAGTGAAAGGGTTATTTGTAGATCTATCCACACACGTGTGCTTTTATTTATATATATATAAAAGCACACGTGTGTGGATAGATCTACAAATAACCCTTTCACTGCCTGCAACGCGTTGTAGAGCCCCCTGGTAGTGAGCAGATGAATATTTCCACTGATATATATATATATATATATATGTATGTATGTATGTATGTATGTATGTATCTGTGTGTGTGTGTATGCTTACATGTATGTGGGTGTGTGTGTATGTATATATATGTGTTTGTGTGCACACAAATACATATAACTTTATATATATATATATATATATATATATATATATATATATATATATATATATATATATATAAATAAAGGGTTATTTGTAGATCTAACTACACACGTGTGCATATCTATATATATATGCATATATATATATATATTATATATATGTGTGTGTGTGTATACAGTATATTCACACAAACTCATATATGTGTGTATATATATATATATATATATATATATATATATATATATATATATATATATATATATATATATATATCATCATCATCTCACCGCCCCCTCAGTCTGTCAATTCTCGGCATTATTTTTAGGTACTGAAATAAATGAGCCCGAGTGGCTGTTTGGGATAATCAGCTCCTGATTCCTGCGGGGGGAGGGGGGGGGGGGGTTACACATTCCTCTGCATTGATATTTGTCAGGACTCCCGCAGGGCTGAGAAAAATTAATGTTTTTACCTGAGGCAGAGCAGAGGTCACAGCCTGAGAGTGTTGGGGCAGCACATCGCTCTCACACTGAGCTCTGCAGCACATCGCTCTCACACTGAGCTCTGCAGCACATCGCTCTCACACTGAGCTCTGCAGCACATCGCTCTCACACTGAGCTCTGCAGCACATCGCTCTCACACTGAGCTCTGCAGCACATCGCTCTCACACTGAGCTCTGCAGCACATCGCTCTCACACTGAGCTCTGCAGCACATCGCTCTCACACTGAGCCCTGCAGCACATCGCTCTCACACTGAGCCCTGCAGCACATCGCTCTCACACTGAGCTCTGCAGCACAGTGCTCTCACACTGAGCTCTGCAGCACATCGCTCTCACACTGAGCTCTGCAGCACATCGCTCTCACACTGAGCTCTGCAGCACATCGCTCTCACACTGAGCTCTGCAGCACATCGCTCTCACAGAGCTCTGCAGCACATCGCTCTCACACTGAGCTCTGCAGCACATCGCTCTCACACTGAGCTCTGCAGCACATCGCTCTCACACTGAGCTCTGCAGCACATCGCTCTCACACTGAGCTCTGCAGCACGTCGCTCTCACACTGAGCTCTGCAGCACATCGCTCTCACACTGAGCTCTGCAGCACATCGCTCTCACACTGAACTCTGCAGCACATCACTCTCTCACAGCTCTGCAGCACATCGCTCTCACACTGAGCTCTGCTGCACATCGCTCTCACACAGCTCTGCAGCACATCGCTCACACTGAGCTCTGCAGCACATCGCTCTCACACAGCTCTGCAGCACATTGCTCTCACACAGAGCTCTGCAGCGAATCGCTCTCACACAGCTCTGCAGCGCATCGCTCTCACACTGAGCTCTGCAGCACATCGCTCTCACACTGAGCTCTGCAGCATATCGCTCTCACACAGCCCTGCAGCACATCGCTCTCACACAGCTCTGCAGCACATCGCTCTCACACTGAGCTCTGCAGCACATCGCTCTCACACTGAGCTCTGCAGCACATCGCTCTCACACAGCTCTGCAGCACATCGCTCTCACACAGCTCTGCAGCACATCGCTCACACTGAGCTCTGCAGCACATCGCTCTCGCACAGCTCTGCAGCGCATCGCTCTCACACTGAGCTCTGCAGCACATCGCTCTCACACAGCTCTGCAGCACATCGCTCTCACAGAGCTCTGCAGCGCATCGCTCTCACACAGCTCTGCAGCACATCGCTCTCACAGAGCTTTTCAGCACATCGCTCTCACACAGCTCTGCAGCACATCGCTCTCACACAGAGCTCTGCAGCACATCGCTCTCACACTGAGCTCTGCAGCATATTGCTCTCACACTGAGCTCTGCAGCACATCGCTCTGTAATACAGAGCTATGCAGCACATCGCTCTGCAGCACATCGCTCTCACACTGAGCTCTGCAGCACATCGCTCTCACACTGAGCTCTGCAGCACATCGCTCTCACACTGAGCTCTGCAGCACATTGCTCTGTAATACCGAGCTCTGCAGCACATCGCTCTCACACAGAGCTCTGCAGCACATCATTGTGTTACGCAAATCTTTGCAGCACATAACTATCACACAGAGCTCTGCAGTACATCGCTCTCACACTGAGCTCTGCAGCACATTGCTCTGTCACACTGAGGTCTGCAGCACATCGCTCTGTCACATGGAGCTCTGCAGCACATCACTCTGTAACAGAGCTCTGCAGCACATCACTCTCACACTGAGCTCTGCAGCACATCGCTCTGCAGCACATCGCTCTCACACAGAGCTCTGCAGCACATCACTCTGTAACACAAAGCTCTGCAGCACATCACTCTGTAATACAGAGCTCTGCAGCACATCGCTCTCACACTGAGCTCTGCAGAACATCGCTCTCACAAAGCTCTGCAGCACATCACTCTCACACAGCTCTGCAGAATATCGCTCTCACACAGAGCTCTGCAGCACATCGCTCTGTAATACAGAGCTCTGCAGCACATTGCTCTCACACAGAGCTCTGCAGCACATAACTCTGTAACACAGAGCTCTGCAGGACATTGCTCTCACACTGAGTTCTAAAGCACATCACTCTGTAACACAGAGCTCTGCAGCACATTGCTCTCACACTGAGTTCTGCAGCACATCTTTCTGCAGCACATTGCTCTCACACAGAGCTCTGCAGCACATCGATCTGTCTCACTGAACTCTGCAGCACATTGCTCTGTCACACAAAGCTCTGCAGCACATCGCACTGTAACACAGAGCTCTGCAGCACATCGCTCTGTCACGGAGCTGTGTAGCACATCGCTCTCACACTGAGCTCTGCAGCACATTGCTCTCACACAGAGCTCTGCAGCACATCACTCTATTACACTGAACTCTGCAGCACATCGCTCTGTTTCACTGAGCTCTGCAGCACATTGCTTTGTTTCACTGTGCTCTGCAGCACATCGCTCTGTTTCACTGTGCTCTGCAGCACATTGCTCTGTCACACTGAGCTCTGTAGCACATCGCTCTGTCACACTGAGCTCTGCAGCACATTACTCTGTCACATGGAGCTCTGCAACACATCACTTTGTAACGGAGCTCTGCAGCACATCACTCTGTCACATGGAGCTCTGCAGCATATCACCCTGTAACAGATCTGCAGCACATCGCTCTCACACTGAGCTCTGCAGCACATCGCTCTCACACTGAGCTCTGCAGCACATCGCTCTCACACAGCTCTACAGCACATCGCTCTCACACTGAGCTCTGCAGCACATCGCTCTCACACTGAGCTCTGCAGCACATCGCTCTCACACTGAGCTCTGCAGGACATTGCTCTGTCACACTGAGGCCTGCAGCACATTGCTCTGTCACATGGAGCTCTGCAGCACATTGCTCTGTCACACTGAGCTCTGCAGCACATTACTCACACTGGGATCTGCAGCATATCGTTCTGTTACATGGAGCTCTGCAGCACATTGCTCTGTCACACTGAGCTCTGCAGCACATCGCTCTGTCACACTGAGCTCTGCAGCACATTGCTATGTTGCACAGCTCTGCAGCACATTGTTCTATCACATCAAACTCTGCAGCACATCACTCTGTCATACTGAGCTCTGCAGCACATTGCTCTATTCTGTATACTGTTCTCAGACACATTGCCCTGTTTTGGTAAAATGCTTATACTGCTCTACTGTGTGTATTGCTCCGCAGGGCTCTGCTGTGTGTATTGCTCTGCAGGGCTCTGCTGTGTGTATTGCTCCGCAGGGCTCTGCTGTGTGTATTGCTCTGCAGGGCTCTGCACCATGTTACAGAATAAGCCCCCCATCGCTGCAGCCCTACATGCAGAGAATGTGGATGTGTTGAGGATTGTGGGAAATCAGAGGACCAGGCGGCTCATTGTGTAGGGAGGTCACCGGCTCATTGTGTAGGGAGGTCACCGGCTCATTGTGTAGGGAGGTCACCGTGTCTACTGCATGTGCTCCGGGGCTCTCATATCCTCTCTATAACACAGTGCTCTGCAATAACACTCTGCTCTGCAGCACAGTGCTCTGCTCTCTGCAGCACATTGCTCTGCTCTCCCCCGTGTGGGCTGCTGCGGAGACCAGAGACGAGTCCACCTCAGCGGAACAGATACTGCGGCGTAACCCAGGGGTGGACAACTTCCGTCCTCAAGGGCCACCAACAGGTCAGGTTTTAAGGCTACCCCTGCTTCAGCACCTGGTGGTGGTGCAGTGGAAGACTGAGCCACTGATAGAGCCATCTATGCTGAAGCAGGGATATCCTTAAAACATGACCTGCTGGTGACCTCTGAGGACTGGAGTTGCCCATCCCCTGGTGTAACGCTTGCCTCTGTGCTGCTGGCACTGACAGGGTTAACACTCATGCCATGTAGGGATGGTGAGAGGCAGAGAGTAGGGGTGAGAGGGGGACACTGTCCACCGGAGGGACTGCCCATGTGTCCCCCCAGGGGCACTAGAGGGGACAGTTACAGGTCACAGTCAGGGGGATGTGACATTCTGCTGATTTCCTTAGGTGTTTGCTGGTCTGTCACTTTCAAAGCGTTTGCATCCAAGTGAGATGATTCCCCTGATAGGGAGAGAGAATGAAACAGGCAGGGGGGGGCGGGATTTACCGCTTCCCTGCGCTGGGGAAAAGGGGAATCATTCATTGGAATAGAGCTGCTCTCTTCCCCAGCGCTGGGAAGCAACTTTACAGTATATTGAATACAGAAGGAGAGGGTGTTGGGGAGTGAGATGGATGGGAAGAGAGAGAGAGACATACAGAATGGAGAGATGAGTGTGACAGAGGAGAAAGAAGTGTACAGAGCTAGACTTAGGGTTTGGAACAGGAACGAAGATAGAGGGGGGGAGATAGATAGAGGGGGGAGAGTGATAGAGGAGGGGGGGGGGGAGATAGAGGGGGCGGGAGAGAGAGGAAGAGACACAATTACAACACCTGAGGAGAGGAGAGCAGATTAGAGAAGAGAAGGGAGAGAGAGAGAGAGAGAGAGAGAGAGAGAGAGATCATGGATGAGAGGAGGGGGAGAGAAAGATCATGGATGAGAGGAGGGGGAGTTAGAGGTCATGGAGGAGAGTAGGGGGAGCGAGTGAGATCATGGAGAAGGGAACGGGGAGTGAGAGATCACGGAGTAGGGGAGGGGGAGCGAAAAAGATCAGGGATGAGGAGGGGGAGTGAGACATATCATGGAGGAGGGCAGGGGGAGCAATAGATCATGGAGGAGAGGAGGGGGCGCTAGAGAGATCACGGAGGAGAGGAGGGGGAGTGAGAGATCATGGAGGGGAAGAGAAAGAGATCAATGAGAAGAGGAGGGGGAGAGAGAGATCATGGATGGCAGGAGGGGGAGAGAGACAAATAAAGGAGGAGAGGAGGGGGGAGAGAGGTCATGGAGGATGGAAGGGGGAGAGGGATCATAGAGGAGAGGAGGGGGAGAGAGATATCATGGAGGAGGGGCGGGGGAGAGAGGGATCAATGAGGAGAGGAGGGGGAGAGAGAGATCATAGAGGAGGGGAGGGGGATAGAGGGATCACCAAGGAGAGGAGGGAGAGAGTGAGAGATCAAGGAGAAGAGGAGGGGGAGAGACAGATCATGGATCAGAGGAGAGAAGGGGGGAGAGAGATAGATCATAGAGGAGGGGAGGGGAGAGAGGGATCATGGAGGAGGGAGAGAGATATCAAGGAGAAGAGGAGGGGGGAGAGAGATCATGGAGGAGAGGAGGAAGGGGGAGAGAGATATATGCAGCTGCGAGAGAATCAGTCTTATTGCTTCTTGTCTATTTGTGGTGTAAGTGGGTAACAGAGTGATGTGTTCTAACCCTCGCCCCCTCCACCGCCCCCTCCCTGCCTCTCCGGGGGAATTATACTGCACTGCTTTGCACAGCTATAGCTATATATACACACGCGCACACACACGCGCACACACGTGGCCCTGCTATGTGAAGTACTATGTAATGCACCTCAGCATAGATTGCTCTGCAGGGCTCACACGCACTCACACATAGACACACACATATACACACTCCCATATTAATACACGCACATACACACACATTAACGCACACATGCGTGCGCACATACACACACATACACTCACACTTTAACACATACACACACAGGCACACTCACATTACATACAATGAGACTTTTATAGGGTCTGTGTCTCAGTTTATAGGAAGGAGCCTCCATCATATGTTCCATTTATACATGGGAAGGGTTCCGAATCCATGTAAAGTACGTTCATGTGTTGCTGGGAGGAGGCACAGGATCCAAATGACACTATAAACATCCATGTGCTGATTAAACAGCCTTAGATATAAAACTCAAGTACTAGTTCTCCCAGCTCTGCAAAGTCCACCAGTGGCCCGGAGTCTGGGAGGAAACCACTGACCATGGTGCTGCAGGTACATGGTACAGCTCAGAGTACCAGAGTACCAGAGTACCAGAGTACCAGACAGTGATCCTCCTACCATCCTCATATACCAGCTCTGATCTCTCTCTTATAACAGGGGACACTGCATGTGTGTGGTGCACTCCTATAAACAAGGTATACGAGGTGTGCCTTGCATGCACTTCTGTTAACATAGAATACTGTGTGTACAGTGGTCACCGTGTGCATTGTACCCTTCTATGTACAGGGGATATTGGGTGTGCATTGCACCCTTCTATGTACAGGGGATATTGGGTGTGCATTGCACCCTTCTATGTACAGGGGATATTGGGTGTGCATTGCACCCTTCTATGTACAGGGGATACTGGGTGTGCATTGCACCCTTCTATGTACAGGGGATACTGGGTGTGCATTGCATTCTTCTATGTACAGGGGATACTGGGTGTGCGTTGCACTCTTCTATGTACAGGGGATACTGGGTGTGCGTTGCACTCTTCTATGAACTAGAAATACTGGGTGTTCCTTGCACCCTCCTATGAACAAGAGATACTGAGTGTGTATTGCACACTTCTATGTACAGGGAACACTGGGTGTGTGTTGCACCCTTCTATCCAGTGGGGACACTGAGTGTGCATTGCACCCTCCTATGTAGAGTGAAACTGAGTGTGCATTGCATCCTCTTATGTAAAAGGGACACGGTGGGTGTGCGTTGCACCATCCTATTTACAGGGGACACTGAATGTGCATAGCACCCTTCAATGAACATGGGACACTGGATGAGTTGCGCTCTTCTATGAACTAGAAATACTGTGTGTTCCTTGCATGCTCTTATTAACAAGAGATACTGGGTGTGCATTGCACACTTCTATGTACAGGGGACACTGGGTGTGCATTGTACCCTTCTATGAACTATAAATACTGGATGTGCCTTGCACACTCCTATGAACAAGAGATACTGGGTGTGCGTTGCACCCTCTTATGTACAGAGGACGCTGGGTGTGCATTGCACCCTTTTATGCACAGGGGACACTGGGTGTGCATCGCACCCTATGAATGGGACACTGTGTGTGCGTTGCTCCCTTCTAGGAACTAGAAATACTGGGTGTGTCTTGCATGCTCCTATGAACAAGAGATACTGGGTGTGCATTGCATGCTTGATGCACAGGGGACGCTGGGTGTGCATTGCATGCTTTGATGCACAGGGTACGAAGGGTGTGCATTGCACACTTTTATGTACAGGGGATGCTGGGTGTGCATTGCTCCCTTCTATCCACAGGGGAAACTGGGTGTGCATTGCACCCTTCTATGATTAAAAATACTGGGTATGCGTTGCATGCTTCTATGTACAGTGGACACTGGGTGCGTTGCATGCTTCTATGTACAGGTGACACGGTGTGTTTCATGCTCCTATGTACGGGGGACACGGTGTGTTTCATGCTCCTATGTACAGGGGACACTGGGTGCGTTGCATGCTTCTATGTACATGGGACACTGGGTGCATTGCATGCTCCTATGTACAGGGGACATGGTGTGTTTCATGCTCCTATGTACAGGGGACACTGGGTGCGTTGCATACTTGTAAGTACAGGGGACACTGGGTGCGTTGCATGCTTCTATGTACAAGGGACCCTGGGTGCGTTGCATGCTTCTATGTACAGGGGACACGGTGTGTTGCATGCTTCTATGTACAGGGGACACAGTGTGTTGCATGCTTCTATGTAAAGGGGACACTGGGTGCGTTGCATGCGTCTATGTACAGGGGACACTGGGTGCGTTGCATGCTCCTATGTACAGGGGACACTGGGTGCGTTGCATGTTTCTATGTACAGGGGACACGGTGTGTTGCATGCTTCTATGTACAAGGGACACTGGGTGCGTTGCATGCTTCTATGTACAGGGGACACGGTATGTTGCATGCTTCTATGTACAGGGGACACTGGGTGCGTTGCATGCTTCTATGTACAGGGGACACTGGGTGCGTTGCATGCTCCTATGTACAGGGGACACTGGGTGCGTTGCATGCTTCTATGTACAGGGGACACTGGGTGCGTTGCATGCTCCTATGTACAGGGGACACTGGGTGCGTTGCATGCTCCTATGTACAGGGAATACTGGGTGTGTTGCATGCTTCTATGTACAGGGGACACTGGGTGCGTTGCATGCTTCTATGTACAGGGGACACTGGGGTTGTTGCATGCTCCTATGTACAGGGGACACTGGGTGCGTTGCATGCTTCTATGTACAGGGGACACTGGGTGCGTTGCATGCTCCTATGTACAGGGGACACTGGGTAAGTTGCATGCTTCTATGTACAGGGGACACTGGGTGCGTTGCATGCTTCTATGTACAGGGGACACGGTGTGTTGCATGCTTCTATGTACAGGGGACACTGGGTGCGTTGCATGCTTTTATGTACAGGGGACACTGGGAGCGTTGCATGCTTCTATGTACAGGGGACACGGTGTGTTGCATGCTTCTATGTACAGGGGACACTGGGTGCGTTGCATGCTTCTATGTACAGGGGACACTGGGTGCGTTGCATGCTTCTATGTACAGGGGACACGGTGTGTTGCATGCTTCTATGTACAGGGGACACTGGGTGCGTTGCATGCTCCTATGTACAGGGGACACTGGGTGCGTTGCATGCTCCTATGTACAGGGGACACTGGGTGTGTTGCATGCTCCTATGTACAGGGGACACTGGGTGCGTTGCATGCTTCTATGTACAGGGGACACTGGGTGCGTTGCATGCTTCTAAATACAGGGGACACTGGGTGCGTTGCATGCTCCTATGTACAGGGGACACTGGGTGCGTTGCATGCTTCTATGTACAGGGGACACTGGGTGCGTTGCATGCTCCTATGTACAGGGGACACTGGGTGCGTTGCATGCTCCTATGTACAAGGGACACTGGGAGCGTTGCATGCTTCTATGTACAGGGGACACTGGGTGCGTTGCATGCTTCTATGTACAGGGGACACTGGGTGCGTTGCATGCTTCTATGTACAGGGGACACTGGGTGCGTTGCATGCTTCTAAATACAGGGGACACTGGGTGCGTTGCATGCTCCTATGTACAAGGGACACTGGGAGCGTTGCATGCTTCTATGTACAGGGGACACTGGGTGCGTTGCATGCTTCTATGTACAGGGGACACTGGGTGCGTTGCATGCTTCTATGTACAGGGGACACGGTGTGTTGCATGCATCTATGTACAGGGGATACTGGGTGTGTTGCATGCTTCTATGTACAGGGGACACGGTGTGTTGCATGCATCTATGTACAGGGGACACTGGGTGCGTTGCATGCTTCTATGTACAGGGGACACGGTTTGTTGCATGCTTCTATGTACAGGGGACACTGGGTGCATTGCATGCTTCTATGTACAGGGGACACTGGGTGCGTTGCATGCTCCTATGTACAGGGGACACTGGGTGCGTTGCATGCTTCTATGTACAGGGGACACTGGGTGCGTTGCATGCTCCTATGTACAGGGGACACTGGGTGCGTTGCATGCTTCTATGTACAGGGGACACGGTGTGTTGCATGCTTCTATGTACAGGGGACACTGGGTGTGTTGCATACTTCTATGTACAGGGGTCAATGGGTGCATGGGTGCGTTGCATGTTCCTATGTACAAGGGACACTGGGAGCGTTGCATGCTTCTATGTACAGGGGACACTGGGTGCGTTGCATGCTTCTATGTACAGGGGACACTGGGGGCGTTGCATGCTTCTATGTACAGGGGACACGGTGTGTTGCATGCATCTATGTACAGGGGACACTGGGTGCGTTGCATGCTTCTATGTACAGGGGACACGGTTTGTTGCATGCTTCTATGTACAGGGGACACTGGGTGCATTGCATGCTTCTATGTACAGGGGACACTGGGTGCGTTGCATGCTCCTATGTACAGGGGACACTGGGGTTGTTGCATGCTCCTATGTACAGGGGACACTGGGTGCGTTGCATGCTCCTATGTACAGGCGACACTGGGGGTGTTGCATGCTTCTATGTACAGGGGACACTGGGTGCGTTGCATGCATCTATGTACAGGGGACACTGGGTGCGTTGCATGCTTCTATGTACAGGGGACACTGGGTGCGTTGCATGCTCCTATGTACAGGCGACACTGGGGGTGTTGCATGCTCCTATGTAAAGGGGACACTGGGTGCGTTGCATGCTTCTATGTACAGGGGACACTGGGTGCGTTGCATGATCCTATGTACAGGGGACACTGGGTGCGTTGCATGCTTCTATGTACAAGGGACACTGGGTGCGTTGCATGCTCCTATGTACAGGGGACACTGGGTGCGTTGCATGCTTCTATGTACAGGGGACACTGGGTGCGTTGCATGATCCTATGTACAGGGGACACTGGGTGCGTTGCATGCTCCTATGTACAGGGGACACTGGGTGCGTTGCACCCTCTTATGTACAGAGGACGCTGGGTGTGCATTGCACCCTTTTATGCACAGGGGACACTGGGTGTGCATCGCACCCTATGAATGGGACACTGTGTGTGCGTTGCTCCCTTCTAGGAACTAGAAATACTGGGTGTGTCTTGCATGCTCCTATGAACAAGAGATACTGGGTGTGCATTGCATGCTTGATGCACAGGGGACGCTGGGTGTGCATTGCATGCTTTGATGCACAGGGTACGAAGGGTGTGCATTGCACACTTTTATGTACAGGGGATGCTGGGTGTGCATTGCTCCCTTCTATCCACAGGGGAAACTGGGTGTGCATTGCACCCTTCTATGATTAAAAATACTGGGTATGCGTTGCATGCTTCTATGTACAGTGGACACTGGGTGCGTTGCATGCTTCTATGTACAGGTGACACGGTGTGTTTCATGCTCCTATGTACGGGGGACACGGTGTGTTTCATGCTCCTATGTACAGGGGACACTGGGTGCGTTGCATGCTTCTATGTACAGGGGACACTGGGTGCATTGCATGCTCCTATGTACAGGGGACACTGGGTGCGTTGCATACTTGTAAGTACAGGGGACACTGGGTGCGTTGCATGCTTCTATGTACAAGGGACCCTGGGTGCGTTGCATGCTTCTATGTACAGGGGACACGGTGTGTTGCATGCTTCTATGTACAGGGGACACTGGGTGCATTGCATGCTCCTATGTACAGGGGACACTGGGTGCATTGCATGCTCCTATGTACAGGGGACACTGGGTGCGTTGCATGCTTCTATGTACAAGGGACCCTGGGTGCGTTGCATGCTTCTATGTACAGGGGACACGGTGTGTTGCATGCTTCTATGTACAGGGGACACAGTGTGTTGCATGCTTCTATGTAAAGGGGACACTGGGTGCGTTGCATGCGTCTATGTACAGGGGACACTGGGTGCGTTGCATGCTCCTATGTACAGGGGACACTGGGTGCGTTGCATGTTTCTATGTACAGGGGACACGGTGTGTTGCATGCTTCTATGTACAAGGGACACTGGGTGCGTTGCATGCTTCTATGTACAGGGGACACGGTATGTTGCATGCTTCTATGTACAGGGGACACTGGGTGCGTTGCATGCTTCTATGTACAGGGGACACTGGGTGCGTTGCATGCTCCTATGTACAGGGGACACTGGGTGCGTTGCATGCTTCTATGTACAGGGGACACTGGGTGCGTTGCATGCTCCTATGTACAGGGGACACTGGGTGCGTTGCATGCTCCTATGTACAGGGGACACTGGGTGCGTTGCATGCTTCTATGTACAGGGGACACTGGGTGCGTTGCATGCTCCTATGTACAGGGGACACTGGGTGCGTTGCATGCTCCTATGTACAGGGAATACTGGGTGTGTTGCATGCTTCTATGTACAGGGGACACTGGGTGCGTTGCATGCTTCTATGTACAGGGGACACTGGGTGCGTTGCATGCTCCTATGTACAGGGGACACTGGGTGCGTTGCATGCTTCTATGTACAGGGGACACTGGGTGCGTTGCATGCTCCTATGTACAGGGGACACTGGGTGCGTTGCATGCTTCTATGTACAGGGGACACTGGGTGCGTTGCATGCTCCTATGTACAGGGGACACTGGGTGCGTTGCATGCTCCTATGTACAGGGAATACTGGGTGTGTTGCATGCTTCTATGTACAGGGGACACTGGGTGCGTTGCATGCTCCTATGTACAGGGGACACTGGGTGCGTTGCATGCTTCTATGTACAGGGGACACTGGGGTTGTTGCATGCTCCTATGTACAGGGGACACTGGGTGCGTTGCATGCTTCTATGTACAGGGGACACTGGGTGCGTTGCATGCTCCTATGTACAGGGGACACTGGGTAAGTTGCATGCTTCTATGTACAGGGGACACTGGGTGCGTTGCATGCTTCTATGTACAGGGGACACGGTGTGTTGCATGCTTCTATGTACAGGGGACACTGGGTGCGTTGCATGCTCCTATGTACAGGGGACACTGGGTGCGTTGCATGCTTCTATGTACAGGGGACACGGTGTGTTGCATGCTTCTATGTACAGGGGACACTGGGTGCGTTGCATGCTTCTATGTACAGGGGACACTGGGTGCGTTGCATGCTTCTATGTACAGGGGACACGGTGTGTTGCATGCTTCTATGTACAGGGGACACTGGGTGCGTTGCATGCTCCTATGTACAGGGGACACTGGGTGCGTTGCATGCTCCTATGTACAGGGGACACTGGGTGTGTTGCATGCTCCTATGTACAGGGGACACTGGGTGCGTTGCATGCTCCTATGTACAGGGGACACTGGGTGCGTTGCATGCTTCTATGTACAGGGGACACTGGGTGCGTTGCATGCTCCTATGTACAGGGGACACTGGGTGCGTTGCATGCTCCTATGTACAAGGGACACTGGGAGCGTTGCATGCTTCTATGTACAGGGGACACTGGGTGCGTTGCATGCTTCTATGTACAGGGGACACTGGGTGCGTTGCATGCTTCTATGTACAGGGGACACTGGGTGCGTTGCATGCTTCTAAATACAGGGGACACTGGGTGCGTTGCATGCTCCTATGTACAAGGGACACTGGGAGCGTTGCATGCTTCTATGTACAGGGGACACTGGGTGCGTTGCATGCTTCTATGTACAGGGGACACTGGGTGCGTTGCATGCTTCTATGTACAGGGGACACGGTGTGTTGCATGCATCTATGTACAGGGGATACTGGGTGTGTTGCATGCTTCTATGTACAGGGGACACTGGGGGTGTTGCATGCTTCTATGTACAGGGGACACTGGGTGCGTTGCATGCTTCTATGTACAGGGGACACGGTGTGTTGCATGCTTCTATGTACAGGGGACACTGGGTGCGTTGCATGCTTCTATGTACAGGGGACACTGGGTGCGTTGCATGCTTCTATGTACAGGGGACACGGTGTGTTGCATGCTTCTATGTACAGGGGACACTGGGTGCGTTGCATGCTCCTATGTACAGGGGACACTGGGTGCGTTGCATGCTCCTATGTACAGGGGACACTGGGTGTGTTGCATGCTCCTATGTACAGGGGACACTGGGTGCGTTGCATGCTCCTATGTACAGGGGACACTGGGTGCGTTGCATGCTTCTATGTACAGGGGACACTGGGGTTGTTGCATGCTCCTATGTACAAGGGACACTGGGTGCGTTGCATGCTTCTATGTACAGGGGACACTGGGTGCGTTGCATGCTCCTATGTACAGGGGACACTGGGTGCGTTGCATGCTTCTATGTACAGGGGACACTGGGTGCATTGCATGCGTCTATGTACAGGGGACACTGGGTGCGTTGCATGCTTCTATGTACAGGGGACACTGGGTGCGTTGCATGCTCCTATGTACAAGGGACACTGGGTGCGTTGCATGCTTATATGTACAGGGGACACTGGGGGGGCAGGTCCCTAATGGAGCACACAGTGTTCTCTTGGTAAAATGGTTGATGTATTATTTAGCGCAGGGGGGAGGGGGGGGGGTCTTCGTGTTCCATCTGATTATAATCCCCAGAGTAAATCTGTGTCATGGAGAGTGAGGAATTCATTAGTGACGGAGTGCACAGCTTTCTGCCTGCGAGGGGCGAGACTCCTGGGGGTGTGGGGGGCGGGGGGAGGGTGGATAGGGAGATCAGGGGTGGCCTGTGATATAGAGTGAATAATACCAAAAGCTCACTATATAATGAGTGGCAGAGATAGTAATATTGAGCTGTCTGTATTAATATCTATCAATATGCAGTATCTATCTGTGTATTTATATCTATATATATATATCTATATATATATATATATATATATATATATATATATATATATATATATATATATATATATATATATACAGTATCTATCTGTGTATGTATATCTATATACAGTATCTATCTATCTATATATATATATACACACACACACATATATATACATACACGTGTGTGTGTGTGTGTGTGTGTGTGTGTGTATATGTAAATATATATATATATATATATATATATATACAGTATCTGTCTATCTGTGTATTTGTGTAATCCACAGGCCAGATCCACTCAACACTATACATATTTTTCATGGATTGGAGATTCCTCAGATTGCTTTATTACATTAGACATAGAGGATATTGAAGCAGTTAGCTCCCTTGTTCAGATGTGATATGTTCAGGTAAAGACACAGCAGGAATGTGCTTGCAGGTGGTGATACCTTTTATTGCCCCAGCACATTTATTATTTACAGAGTAAAAATTAAATCTGTATTGCTAATGAATAACAGCTGGAAAGATGAGGGGGAACCTATTTATGGGGGAGCAGTGTGAAATGAGCAGAGGAATCAGATCCAGGACTTGTCTATAAAGTGGCCACATTTCACGGTGCATCCAGACAAAGTAACGTTTGCTTCAAGGCTATTTCAAGTAATGTCCAGTTTGTAAGAAGCCTGTGACTCACATTTGTGGCAGATTATGATCCAGGGAAGTTTATTCCACCTCAGATTTTTGGATCATCACATAATAAGTGCTCAATTTTTGCTCCATGTTTCTTTATATATAAGTCGTTTGTTACCCCTCAGATTTGGGTAAAATTATGCAATGTAGGTGTAGATTGCATTACAACGTGTGCCCGTGTCACTCTTACAAACACCCCCACAACCTGCTATACACAGGGCAAATACCCGAGTACAAGGACACAAGGGACACAGAATGAATACTTCTTCTTTACCTTGATGCACGTTCCAGGCACACAGAATGAGCAAATGTAAGGTATAGACAGATGCAGAATGTGACATTATCTGTGCATCACTGAGCTCCTTCTCAATCCCTCCTATTAATACAGTACATGCACACATGCACTGATAAGAGGCGCTTCCATTTCCAAGCTGGTTTTTACAGAATGTATTCAGTTTGATGCAGACTCCAGATCATTATATCATGTCAAATTTTCAGGTTTCTTAGCACTGCCAATAGCCAGCACTACCCCTTAACCAGCGCTCTCCCACACCCAAAATCATCCTCTGTACCATCCCGCTCCCAGGGTACCCAGCACTCCCTAACACCCAAAACAGTCTCCCATAGCCAGCACTGCCCAACACCCAAAACCATCCTCTACACCTAGCGCTCTTCCACACCCTGTCCGTCCCCGGTAACCAGCATTGTCCCACACACAAAACCGCCCCCTGCACTCTGCCACACCCAAAATCATCACCTGCAACCAGTGCTCTCCTACACACAAATCCACCAGCCACACCCATAGGTCTCCCACACCCAAAACCATCCCCCTCACCCAATATTCTGCGACACCCAAAACTATCCACCATATCCAGCAATGCTCCACACCCAAAACCATCTCCCGCACCCAGAGATCTTCCATACCAACAACAATCCCAGCACTCTCACACACTCAAAACCATCCCACATGCTCAGTGCTAACCCACACCCAAAACTACCCCCCGCGTCCAGTGTTCTATAACCTCCAAAATCATCCCATGCGATCAGCGCTCTTCCACACCCAAAACTATCCCCCACGTCCAGTGTTCTATAACCTCCAAAATCATCCCATGCGATCAGCGCTCTTCCACACCCAAAACTATCCCCCACGTCCAGTGTTCTATAACCTCCAAAATCATCCCATGCGATCAGCACTCTTCCACACCCAAAACTATCCCCCACCCCCAGCACTATCAGACACCCAAAACCATCCCTTACACCCAGCGCTCTTCCACAACCAAAACCAACCCCCACACCCAGCGCTCACCTAAAATCCCAAACCATCCAACGCACACACACTCTTCCACACCCAAAACCATCCCCCACACCCAGCGCTCACCTAAAACCCCAAACCATCAAACGCACACACACTCTTCCACACCTAAAACCATCCACGACACCCAGCACTCTCCCACACCCAAAACCATCCCTCGCACCCAGGACTCTCCCAAACCCAAAACCATCCCTCGCACCCAGGACTCTCCCACACCCAAAATCATCCTGCGTACCCACCACTCTGCCACACCCAAAACCATATATATTAATGAATTATTGGTTAACTGAGGCAGAGGTGCATATGAGGCTTGATAAAAATTAAGGTAAATAAAACACTTAGCCCCGAGGGCATGCACCCTAACAAGCATTTTATAACCTTGATAAAGTACTTTGGTATGAAACACGTAGGAGGTTTACCTCTATGCATTTGTCTTGGCAATAAATCCTTGTTTTGCATCATTTGGACCCATCTCCCCTCATTCTTTGGCTGTGCGCTACCTCTCATCTTATCTACTTAGATTTTGTAAAGACTTTTGATACGGTTCCACACAAGGTTAGTGTACAAAATAAAGGAAATTGGTATCCGTAAAATTATTTGCCCTTGATTGAAAACTGGTTGAAGGATAGACAGCAGAGAGTTGTCATAAATGGAAACTTTTCAGGTTGTTCTAAAGTTGTGAGTGGAGTACCTCAAGGTTCGGTACTGGGACCCCTGCTTATTAACTTGTTTATTAATGACCTTGAGGTTGGCATAGAGAGCAAAGTCTCCATCTTTGCTGATGACACTAAATTGTGTAAGGTAGTAATATCAGAGCAGGATGTAATTTATCTCCAGAAGGACTTGGGTAAACTGGAAACTTGGGCAGGTAAATGGCAGATGAGGTTTAATACAGATAAATGTAAGGTTATGCATTTGGGAAACAAGAATAAACAGGCTACTTACAAATGAAATGGGGAAAAATTAGGTCAATCCTTGATGATGGAGGATTTAGGAGACAGTAGGCTTAGCAATAGTGCCCAATGTCAGGCAGTAGCTGCAAAGGGAAAGTATGGATGTAAGCGGGGCAATGCATAATTATGCCAGTGTATAAACCATTAGTAAGATGACGCCTTGGATAAAGAATACAGTTTGGGACACCACTCCATAAAAAAGACATTATGGAACTAGAAAAAGTACATAGAAGAGCCGCCAAACGAATAAATGGGATGGATAATCTGATTTATGAGGAGAGGCTGGCTAAATGAGATTTGTTTACATTAGAAAAGAGGCATCTAAGATGGGATATGAAAACTATATACAAATATATTCAGGATCAATATAAGGATCTTTAAAGTAACTATTCTAGGGGTGGTACAAAACGACATAGGGTCATCCCTTAAGGTTGGAGGAAAGGCGATTTCACCAGCAACAAAGGTAATTAAAATGTGGAATTAATTACCCATGGAGACTGTGATGGCAGATATAATAGATATCTTCAAAAAAAAAGGTTGGACGTCTTTTTACAAAGGAAAGTTATCTAGGGATAATATTGCACCTGTTAAAATAACATATTAGGTGCTTTTACCATCATTTTCTAACTGAAGTCATGAACATCGCAGTAACATTTTTCCCGGTGCGATATTTTAAGGTGAGTAGCAATGTGGTAATTAACGCCATACATAATTATGAGTTAATTACCCCATCGCGTTACAATGGGGGAGGGTAATCTTATATTTCTACTGTAAGGTTATAAAAAGATCACATGTGAGCCCATTCACATCTCAGGCAGGTCTGCAACCCTGCCTCTCCCCATTATCTCTTAGGCTAAGGACTCGCTGCGCTCGGCGGCACGTGCGGCTGCGTGCGCGCGGGCTACCAGCTCCTTACCTCCGGTCTGGAGGTCCCCGTTGGCTCCTTCAGACGGGGCTGACTGCGTGCTGTGACGCGTCAGCCGGTCGATGATGCAAGCTTCTGGTGATCATAAGCGCTGACACGTCACGTGGTGCAGCAGTCAGCCAATGAGGAGGGGAGGGAGGCGGCTATGGGAGGGAGAGAGGCGGCTACCCTCTCCCTGTGTTTGCTGAGGGGGTGATGGGGCACAGATCCGCTCACTGTCTCTCCCCAAGACGGAGGGGGGGAGTGGGGGAGGGCTGTGACATCCGCGGGACCGCACAGCCTGGAGAGGGACATTACCCCCTGTCATGGCCGCGCCCCTGATCCATCTTGGCCACGCCCCCCCCGCGCTGAAAAAAGTCAGCTGCAGACCGCAGATCACGGTGCAGTGACTTGCACGCGCCACCGGGAAGCAGGGCGGCTGTGCGGGCGCGTGCAGCGGGGCCTCAGCCTTAGCATTATGTGCTTCCACTGCAGCCAGGGATTCTGGGTAATGACATGCAAGTTAATTAATATAAATGATGACTGTAGGCGGACGCTCACAGAGGTATGCAAGGGAGACTGATTATAGTGAAATTAAATAAGCCTTTTATTGCGCCTTTTCATTAACAACAGGAAACAATCCAAACAAGGGGTAAACAAAGCTTCTATTCACTTGGGAGTATTTCTAGTGAAATACTATGCAGTTCACAACTCCCTTAGATAAGCATGTCTCCCAGCCCCAAACATATAGCATGAAATGAACAGATATAAAAAGTCTTGTAAATAAAAGTCTTATCGTTCCTTGTGGTTTGGAGGGAAAATCTTCTCTGTCCCTGGTTGCTACCTTTTCTTCGGGGTTTAGAAGTTTCCCCTGTGTCTTGAAAGCAGCTCTGCTGTTTCTTCTGGCAGGGCTCAAGACAAGTGTCTCCAAGTTCAACTCAGGTGTGAGCTAAGGAGTCTCTCTTCCTGTCTCAAAAGACAGGCTTTTCTAAGCCATCTAATCAGGCAGGTGGTGTTTGTTAATTGACTACCAGCAGTTAACCACCACACTGCTGGATTAGAGGCACATTACCTGAACAGGGATAACTACCCTGTTACAATGACATAACCCCTTTGATGCATGTGATTACCAAGGTATACCACAGGCACCAAAGGGGTTAGGGGGCCTAACTACCCTCCCAAAGGCAAATAAAACACACCCCTAAATCAACCAACAAACATCACCCACCTCTAGAGTAATGGCAAATAGCCCTGATAGCCAAATATGGCTTTTGGCCACTAAATGCACAATAGATAAATACATTAAAAATGAAAACAGACATTCCCATAAAAAATACATTATAAAAACATTATTACACATATCAATGTAAACATTAACCCATTGAGAGTCTCAGTTTAGCTACCTAAGTCCTCTCGGTGATTGGCACTCCATGGCAGCCACTAATAAAATATTGACACCCCATCCATGCTGAAGGCTGTCCTCATGTTCAGGGCTGGTAGCTCCCCGGAACGATTACTAAAAATGGGCCGATATCCAAACATAAAATAAGCCATAACATTAACCCACGCCCGAAGGCCTCATAAAACAAAACATAAAAGTAAACCAAGGCCTGATGGCCCAAAAAATGTCTGAGACACACAGAGGGTGTGATATAAAGGGGGCTGCCATGTTTTTATTACACTATGGAGACATCTGAGTCAGAATGAGGCTGCCACTTGTGACCTCTAGCATGAGATGCAATGCATCATGGGGACTTTTTCAGTACAAAAAGCAATGCAGTGTGGGGCATATAGCAATTGTAAATGCGTGACAGTGCATTATGGGACTTGTGGGCCTTCTACAGTATGGGGAGCAAAGCATTATGGGACTCATAGATATCAAATGGAAACAGGCTGTTGGTGGGTGAGTGGGATTAATTCCCATGTGCTCTTTCCCCACAGGAACGAAACTGTACTTCACCAGTTCTGTTGTCCTGTTGCTGACGCTGAGCAGAAGCCCTCCCCGCCCAGGTGAGAACACCAGTCTACTGCGTTACCAATGGGATTTAGGGGTCACCTGAGATAAGATGACACACAAACATCCCTTCTCACACCGGCTGAGAGCCTCACATAAGATTGCTGTTCCTTTTGTCAATCTGTGCAACTTTTTTTTGCACCCTGATGCCTCTTTATAAATCCAAGAATCTGACCAAACTGAGACTCCCAAGAGCTCAGAGACACTGTCCCTACATGGGGTCATTGGCTTTGCACTTCTTAATTCAGTAATTAGTTGCATGTAAGGAGCGTGTGTCACATATATATATATATATATATATATATATATATATATATATATATATATATATAGCGCAATAGAGGTCTATATTATATAGGCAATTATATTCTAATGTATTATTATTTTGGGCTCTTCATATAGTACAATGTACAGATACAGTTGGTGAGTTCATTGAAGTGGGATACCCTCAGATTACAGGCAGTGTGGACCTGTCACTTCAACATGTAATGTATTCTGCAGGGGGTGCTTAACTTGATATAATTCAGCTGTTAAGGTCTCATTCTCAATCTCCCCCAAAAAAAGGATTTGACATTGAATTGGTGCCAAGAGAGTCATGTTTTTTCATGTACTTTTCTCCTGTTTTGCTCCACAAGAATCCGGTGGTGATTTGGGATTGTCAGTAGGGCGAGTTATAGGGAAAAGTGAAGCAGATTGCTAGTGAAAGACGTTTATTCGGGGAAAGCTTGGCACAGATTTTTGGTGGACATATAGTAGTAAGAAGTGATGGACTATTTTCCACACCTCATAATATGCAACTCATGCTTAAACCAGTCCCCAGTTAAAGCTGCAGAGTAAGCGATATCCTGCATACAGTTCTGTACTATGAGAAAATACGTGTAGCTTTTTTACATCAACTCTGAATAAAATTTTTAATGTATTATAATGTAACAATCATTTTTTGTTTCTATAGCAACCATTTACAAAGTCACCCCCCTTCCCCTTCTGAAGCAGGCTCTGGCACACCCCTTTTTGAGCCCTGCCCTCTCTCTAGCAGTGCACAAATTGTATCTAGTGACTGCCTGGTCACATGATCTTCCCCACAGAACTTTGCATCTTTGGCCCTCTTCTGCTGCACTGACAGCCATGTAGTGAGCCCCCAAGCCGAATCTTCGCCGATCGATCACAGGAGAACGTATCGATCAGCAACTAAGCTAATTACTTATCATTGTGTGGATTGGATCGATGCACATATTAAAGGGGGGAACAAATGGCAGCTTGGACTGCTGCTTTAATACATTTACCCTACAGTGTAGGGGTCCTCTGCTTCAGTCCTCAAAACCCCGCCAACAGATCAGGTTCCAAGGATGTCCCTGCTTCAGCACAGGTGGCTCAATCAGAGGCTCAGTCTTTGATTGAGCCACCTGTGCTGAAGCTGGGATATCCTTAAAACCTGACCTGTTGGGGCATCTTGAGAACTGGAGTTGAGAACCCCTGCAGTTGTGCACCCCAAATACACCCCAAGCCATTAGGTTTATAATGAAAGTGTCGGGGCCCTCCCTTGGGATTCTTTGGGAGCCACACTGCGGGTTCCTTTCTGCTGGAAACTCCTCAGCCACCTTCCCCGTGACACACGCTGACACCACTGGGATCGATTAGTCGGGTTCTTGATGACTATCGCCTGTGTTTTAACCCCTCTTTCGCCCTAACAGCCTAATATTTATTAGAAGGCATTACCAAATGGACATTGTCACATCCAGCATGGCAGCCTGGTGTGGGGAGAGAGGGGTTAATTAGCCCCTGTTCTCCGTGACTCCCCCCTATTAGAAATGAGACCTGATTGAATCTTGTTCTCGTCACATAATTAACCTGGAAGAAGCGGCAGTAACGAGGCAGTAAGTAATCCCACGAGATGCCATTCAATCAACTCAGCTCCCACTCACCACATCCTGTCAGTACTGTAGCATGAAATTATTTTACAGCAACACCTGAAGGAGAGAGAGCTCAGTATGTGCCCGTGAGAGAGCTCAGTATGTGCCCGTGAGAGAGAGCTCAGTATGTGAGAGAGCTCAGTACGCGCCCGTGAGAGAGAGCTCAGTATATGCCCGTGAGAGAGAGCTCAGTATGCGCCCGTGAGAGAGAGCTCAGTATGCGCCCGTGAGAGAGAGCTCAGTATGCGCCATGAGAGAGAGCTCAGTATGCGCCCGTGAGAGAGCTCAGTATGCGCCCGTGAGAGAGCTCAGTATGTGCCCGTGAGACAGCTCAGTATGTGCCCGTGAGAGATAGCTCAGTACGCGCCCGTGAGAGAGCTCAGTATGCGCCCGTGAGAGAGAGCTCAGTATGCGCCCGTGAGAGAGATAGCTCAGTATGTGCCCGTGAGAGAGCTCAGTATGCGCCCGTGAGAGAGATAGCTCAGTATGCGCCCGTGAGAGAGAGCTCAGTATGTGCCCGTGAGAGAGCTCAGTATGCGCCCGTGAGAGAGCTCAGTATGCGCCCGTGAGAGAGATATCTCAGTATGTGCCCGTGAGAGAGCTCAGTATGCGCCCGTGAGAGCTCAGTATGCGCCCGTGAGAGAGCTCAGTATGCGCCCGTGAGAGAGATAGCTCAGTATGTGCCAGTGAGAGAGAGCTCAGTATGTGCCCGTGAGAGAGAGCTCAGTATGTGCCAGTGAGAGAGAGCTCAGTATGCGCCCGTGAGAGAGAGCTCAGTATGTGCCCGTGAGAGAGAGCTCAGTATGTGCCCGTGAGAGAGCTCAGTATGCGCCGTGAGAGAGAGCTCAGTATGCGCCATGAGAGAGAGCTCATTATGCGCCCGTGAGAGGGAGCTCAGTATGTGCCCGTGAGAGAGCTCAGTATGCGCCGTGAGAGAGAGCTCAGTATGCGCCGTGAGAGAAAGCTCAGTATGCGCCGTGAGAGAGAGATCAGTATGCGCCGTGAGAGAGAGCTCAGTATGCGCCCGTGAGAGAGAGCTCAGTATGTGCTCGTGAGAGAGCTCAGTATGCGCCGTGAGAGAGAGCTCAGTATATGCCTGTGAGAGAGAGCTCAGTATGCGCCCGTGAGAGAGCTCAGTATGTGCCCGTGAGAGAGAGCTCAGTATTTGCCCGTGAGAGAGAGCTCAGTATTTGCCCGTGAGAGAGAGCTCAGTATGCGCCCGTGAGAGAGAGCTCAGTATGCGCCCGTGAGAGATAGCTCAGTATGCGCCCGTGAGTGAGCTCAGTATGCGCCCGTGAGAGAGCTCAGTATGCGCCTGTGAGAGAGCTCAGTATGCGCTCGTGAGAGAGCTCAGTATGCGCCCGTGAGAGAGCTCAGTATGCGCCCGTGAGAGAGCTCAGTATGCGCGCATGAGAGAGCTCAGTATGCGCCCGTGAGAGAGAGCTCAGTATGCGCCCGTGAGAGAGAGCTCAGTATGCGCCCGTGAGAGAGAGCTCAGTATGCGCCCGTGAGAGAGCTCAGTATGCGCTCGTGAGAGAGATAGCTCAGTATGCGCCCGTGAGAGAGATAGCTCAGTATGCGCCCGTGAGAGAGAGCTCAGTATATGCCTGTGAGAGAGAGCTCAGTATGCGCCCGTGAGAGAGCTCAGTATGCGCCCGTGAGAGAGCTCAGTATGCGCCCGTGAGAGAGAGCTCAGTATGCGCCCGTGAGAGAGCTCAGTATGCGCCGTGAGAGAGAGCTCAGTATGCGCCGTGAGAGATAGCTCAGTATGCGCCCGTAAGAGATAGCTCAGTATGCGCCGTGAGAGATAGCTCAGTATGCGCCGTGAGAGATAGCTCAGTATTTGCCCGTGAGAGAGAGCTCAGTATGCGCCGTGAGAGAGCTCAGTATGCGCCGTGAGAGAGAGCTCAGTATGTGCCCGTGAGAGATAGCTCAGTATGCGCCCGTAAGAGATAGCTCAGTATGCGCCATGAGAGATAGCTCAGTATGCGCCGTGAGAGATAGCTCAGTATGTGCCCGTGAGAGATAGCTCAGTATGTGCCCGTGAGAGATAGCTCAGTATGCGCCCGTGAGAGATAGCTCAGTATTTGCCCATGAGAGAGAGCTCAGTATGCGCTCGTGAGAGAGAGCTCAGTATGCGCTCGTGAGAGAGAGCTCAGTATGCGCCCGTGAGAGAGAGCTCAGTATGCGCCCGTGAGAGAGCTCAGTATGCGCCCGTGAGAGAGAGCTCAGTATGCGCCCGTGAGAGAGCTCAGTATGCGCCCGTGAGAGATAGCTCAGTATGCGCCCGTGAGAGATAGCTCAGTATGCGCCCGTGAGAGAGAGCTCAGTATGCGCCCGTGAGAGAGAGCTCAGTATGCGCCCGTGAGAGAGAGCTCAGTATGCGCCCGTGAGAGAGAGCTCAGTATGCGCCCATGAGAGATAACTCAGTATGCGCCCGTGAGAGAGAGCTCAGTATGCGCCCGTGAGAGATAGCTCAGTATGCGCTCGTGAGAGAGCTCAGTATGTGCCGTGAGAGAGAGCTCAGTATGTGCCCGTGAGAGATAGCTCAGTATGCGCCCGTGAGAGAGAGCTCAGTATGCACCCGTGAGAGAGCGCTCAGTATGCGCCCGTGAGAGAGAGCTCAGTATGCGTCATCATTTTCTTAGTGCAGGGTGACAGACAAGAGGGTGACACTATGACCAGGGGAGATTGTCACTATACATCTAAAAAAAGTGACACGTTTTAATGCGCTCCAAAAAAAAAGCAAAAATGATAGAAAAATATAAAAAAGACAGAAATTAATTTTATATTTATCATCCGTTGCATAATCCATAATCTAAGTAGGTACCTTATTCCCTTGCTTTCTGTGATCCTATATTTATATATATATATGTAGACAGACAGCACCTACTCGTGCGGCGCACGTGGATTAGAAGTGGCATTAAATGATTGAATTACCATTAAGGTATTTAACGGTACGGGAGTCATTGGTCTGGAGCAGACTGATGTTTCTTGTTTACAGATCCCCAGGTGATCTTAACAGCGAAATATAACAGGAGGCTTAATACAGAAAAAGACAACACACTAATAATGCATGTAAAAATATTAACATTATCACCAATAAAAATACACAAAGTGTACTTTGTGTATATCAGTGTGCAGGCTCCTTCTGTACTCAGACCCTGTTATCTCGTAGCCGTATACATCTGACCCCCCTTCTTCTGCGTCCACCGATTAAATCGTTATCATATTTTAAGTTTATGAATTTAACATACAGTAATAAGATGTCAAAAGCGAACGATAAATCAGATGTTCTGACTAATTATTATAAAATAGGGCACTTGTGGCCCCAGAGTCTGTGCTTTCAGACTTCATCACATTCCTTCAATATATTCTTTCCATAAACTTTCATTATATTAAAATTCTGGGCCAGACACAAGGACCTATGTATTAAGCAGTGGACAAAAGGACCTATGTATTAAGCAGCGGACACAAGGACATATGTATTAAGCAGCGGACACAAGGACCTATGTATTAAGCAGCGGGCACAAGGACCTATGTATTAAGCAGCGGACACAAGGACCTATGTATTAAGCAGCGGACACAAGGACATATGTATTAAGCAGCGGACACAAGGACCTATGTATTAAGCAGCGGACACAAGGACCTATGTATTAAGCAGCGGACACAAGGACCTATGTATTAAGCAGCGGACACAAGGACCTATGTATTAAGCAGCGGACACAAGGACCTATGTATTAAGCAGCGGACACAAGGACCTATGTATTAAGCAGCGGACACAAGGACATATGTATTAAGCAGCGGACACAAGGACCTATGTATTAAGAACCGGACACCACTACCTGTGTATTAAGCACCACACACAAGGGCCTATGTATTAAGCACTAGGCACGAGGACCTAATATTAAGAACCGGACACAAGGACATATGTATTAAGAACCTGATATGAGGACTTATGTATTAAGCACTAGACACAAGGACCTATGTACAGTATTACGCACCAGACACAAAGACCTATGTATTAAGCACTGGACAAAAGGACCTATGTATTAAGCACTGGACACAAGGACATATGTATTAAGAACCGGACCCTATGTGTTAACACTGGACACCACTACCTATGTATTAAGCACCAGGCACAAATACCTATATTTTAAGAATCGGACACAAGGACCTATGTATTAAGCACCAGACACAAGGACCTATATATTAAGAACCTAATATGAGGACTTATGTATTAAGCACTGGCTACAAGGACATTATTTATTAAGCACCGGACACAAGGACCTTATATATTAAGCACTAGAAACAAGGACCTATGTATTAAGCACCCGACTCAAGCACCTATCTATGAAGAGTCGGATATGAGGACTTATGTATTAAGTACGGGACACAAGGACCTATGTATTAAGCACCAGACACAAGGACCTTATGTATTAAGCACCATAGACAGAGACCTATGTATTAAGAGCTAGACACAAGGACCTATCTATTAAACACCAGGCACAGGGACCTATATATTCAGCACTGGGCACAAGGACATATGTATTAAGCACCAGGCACAGTGACCTATATATTAAGCACCAGGCACAATGACCTATGTATTAAGCACCAGGCACATTGACCTATATATTAAGCACCAGGGACAAGGACCTATGTATTAAGTACTGGATACAACGGCCAATGTATTAAAACCTGGACACTAGGACCTATGTACAGTATTAAGCACCAGACTCGAGCACCTGTGTATTAAGAACTGGACAGAAGGACCTATGTACTAAGCGTTGGAAACAGCTTTTTGGCTCAAAATTAGAGCACAACAACCTCATGTTAA
The DNA here is from genome assembly GCF_040206685.1 of Ascaphus truei. Lineage (NCBI taxonomy): Eukaryota > Metazoa > Chordata > Amphibia > Anura > Ascaphidae > Ascaphus > Ascaphus truei. The sequence continues at coordinate 282,653,335 of NC_134487.1, forward strand.
ATTGCTCTTGTTTGTGCTGATCTACAGTAATAACTGGAAACGTCTTAATCTGCGCTGACAGTGTCAGAAATTAGTTTTAAACAAGTGTGTGGCGCAGAGAACTGGCTTGCGCTGGGCGTGCAGATGTTAATGGGATGTGCTAAAGATGTGTGTTTCTGCGCGCCAAAAGAGAAAGTGCGTTACAGTCGTCAGACTCTAAAAAAACTGGAATATGGAAAGTAGGCTAAAGCGCTCAAATGCAGGTGCAATGAATAAAATACGCCAAACCACTAAACCAGGGTACTAATGAGAATAATATAGTACTTAATGTGCAATAGTATGGGTACTATCCTCCTGAAGACCGGTGGTAGATGGTACAAGCCCACTCACCCTCAGTCTCATCGGCAGGTTCCCCTGAAAATGAGCAATACTCACATCCTGGTAGTAGGTAGGCAAGCTGTGCAGCTACATATATGCAATAGTAGGAAAAGGGAGACCAAAAAGCGCACCAGCAAAAACGGAGCAGGAAGGACCCAAAACGAAAAAAATGATTAAAAGGGCACTTTAATGTGACAAGAGACCCATCCAACGCGTTTCGAACATCACAGCGTTCTTTTTCAAGGATAAAACACAATGTAATAACATCCATTAAATACCCTCTTACCTGTGGGCCGTTTTCGCGCCAAAAAACGGAACCTGATGACGTCATGACGCTACGCGCGTCATCGCGCTTGCGCAGAGCGACCCAGTGTCGTTCTAAGGGCAAAAGAAGTCCAACAGGCAGTGTGGCCATATTGGTTAAGGGCAAGCAATAGACTATCACAGACCCACTGAATGCAATAAACATCCCCATGAAGTTTACTCGCAGTGCTAATCACTGCGCATGCGCATCACGGCGATTCAAGTGCCAAAAAATAAAATCAGAAAATTAAGAAAAATTAGAAAAAAGGGAGGGGAAAAGCATCATGTACAAAAGGGAAAATATAAAAAGAACAATGATGTAGCTGACATCTTAAGCTAATACATAAAGGAAAAAATAGGGGTATAAAGCATATAGCCATGAATTTACTAAAAAATTGAATAATTAGAAGCATCTAAATGACATGAAAAAACATGTAAAAACATGAATAATATATAACATATCATGTATAATCTAGAACCTAGGAACCAGGGAAATGTGTCCAAATATAGTACATGTAAAACATTGTATAGTAAAGCTAAAATGAACAAAAAACATAAAAAACAAGTGTATTAAATACTATATGAAACTTTTCAGGGCTAATTTGATCAATCCATTTATCGTAAAGCAAAATTTACTTTTGTAAATTAGCGTATAACAACTCTTGCGCCGTGATGCGCATGCGCAGTGATTAGCACTGCGAGTAAACTTCATGGGGAGGTTTATTGCATTCATTGGGTCTATGATACTCTATGGCTTGCCCTTAACCAATATGGCCACACTGCCTGTTGGACTTCTTTTGCCCTTAGAACGACACTGGGTCGCTCTGCGCATGCGCAATGACGCGCGTAGCGTCATGACGTCATCAGGTTCCGTTTTTTGGCGCGAAACGGACCACAGGTAAGAGGGTATTTAATGGATGTTAGTATATTGTGTTTTATCCTTGAAAAAGAACGCTGTGACATTCGAAACGCGTTGGATGGGTCTTTTGTCACATTAAAGTGCCCTTTTAATCATTTTTTTCGTTTTGGGTCCTTCCTGCTCCGTTTTTGCTGGTGCGCTTTTTGGTCTCCCTTTTTCTAAAAAAACTGGCGATGTTTATCAGAACTGATCGTCAGCTTCTGTCATTTGTAATAATGAGTTATAATAATGATGGTCAATCTATCCATCTGTCCAACCATCTTTCTGTCTGTCTTTCTACTGTTCTATCTGTGTGTGTATCTGTGTGTGTATCTGTGTGTGTATCTGTTAGGGTTGCCAGGTGGCTTCTCCAAAAATACTGGACGCAATGGTGAAAGGTGCGACACGCTCGAGACACATATACACACCTCTCACCTCTCTCCGCTCCATGACGTTTCCTCCTCTCCTTGGCCCGACCCCCAGGCTCCTGACATCTCCTCCTGATTGGCTGCATTACCCATCAGCAGCCAGCCAGGATGGAGGAAGCTGCCCAGCCCCCTAGCAGCAGCCCTCTCCCTGCTCTGGGAAATCCTGTGCGCCCCCCCCCCCCCCACCCCCCAAGCTGGGCAGGTCACTATATCCAGAGAGGTAACACACACATGTCCAGTATTACCTCTCATGTTTTACTGGACAGTGTCTAAATACAGGACAGCCCAGTTCAATACTGGACAACGGGTAACCCTAGTGCTGTGTGTATCTGTGTATCGGTCCCTGGATATATACATAGTGTCAGCCCCCTCATGTCTGACTGATGCAGTATACTGGTTCTCATATACTGTACATGTGTACCTTGTAGAAGCCCCCAGGGCAGAGGGTCCTCACTGTGTGTGAGTCTGTTACTGACACGCAGCAGCATGTTGAGGGTTGCTACATTTTCATTGAGAGCACATGCACGATGTTCTGCTTTCTCCTGTCAATCCCCCCCCTAACATGCTGCTGTTTGTCATTGCACAGGGCCAGCCAGTGACGTGTCCCCCTGCAAGTCCTCCTCACCCACAGGGAAGCGTCATTTCAGCAGCGTCCCCAGGTGTGTGTGAGCGGAGCATCGTGTCAAGGCGTCTGCTCACACAGCTCTTCTGCCCGACTGCTCCCTCCCCTGGATGGGACCCCCTGCTCTGGGCTGCAGAGCACGCAATACCCCCTCATTATCGCGCAGAGCCACATAATACACTGCAGAGCACGCAATACCGCCTCATTATCGCGCAGGGCCACATAATACACTGCAGAGCACGCAATACCGCCTCATTATCGCGCAGAGCCACATAATACACTGCAGAGCAGCATAATAATACCGTGCAGAGCAGCAGAATAGTACCGTGCAGAGCAGCATGATACCACCGCAGAGCAATGCAGCGCAGGCTGCTCTGACATTGGGTGTATAACTCTCAGGTGCCTCCTGGTTCTTGGAGCGTTTCTCAGGTGGCTCTTTACAGCCTCAGGCTTCCCAGAATAACCCTTTCCTTTCACTATCTGTTTGTGCTACACGTGTATCTCTGCACAGGAATGTACCTGTGGGCTTGTACTTATCCAAGTGTCCCTACACACGCCCCTACACACGCCCCTACACATGCACACGTCTATATCTACCTGGGTGATAAGATCAGAGAAGTTTTGTATTGTGGGAATTATAGGGGATAAACTGAGCGATACCTGAACATCTGCTCACATCTTGTTCTCTCTCTCACTCTGTCACACACCCTCTCTCACTCAACATCAGTCCCTGTCTCACTTTATCTCTATCTGTCACTCTCTATCTCTCTCACACTTTTTGAGTCACTCTGTCTCTGGCACACTCTTTCTCTCTCACATTCTCTATCTCAATTTCTCTCTGTCACACTTTATCTCTCTATCACACGCTCTCTGTATGTAACACAATCACTCATTGACACTGCACTCACACTTAAAGCTGCAGTTCAGTCTTTTTTTTTTAATTTATTTTTTTACTTCAATAGTTTCATGTGGGCAATCTCTAATTACCTAAAAAAAACGCATAGATGCCGGTCAATTCGTACTCCGTCTATTAATCGGCAAAGTTTGGCGACATCTTTAAATATGGGGAATGTAAATCGTTGCTATAGGAACAGACATGCTTGTTAAAATAGAATACAAGAAAATTGGTCTTTCAAAGTTGTTGTTTTTTTTTAAACAGAAAATGCTAAAAGTATTTTTTCTTACTACAGAACTGATTTATTCAAAAAAAACCACACATGCAGGAAATTGCCTGAACTGCAGCTTTAAACTGCACTCTCACACACTCATACCACATTTTCTCACACAATTACACTGCACTCCCTCACACTCCACTCACACTTAAACTGCACTCTCACACACTCATACTATATTCTCTCACACAATTACACTGCACTCCCTCACACTGCACCCACACTTGAACTGCACTCTCACACACTCATACCACATTCTCTCACACAATTACACTGCACTCCCTCACACTGCACTCTCTCACACACTGCAATCTCTCACACACAGCAATCTCTCACACACTCACACTGCATTCTCCCACACACACACTTTACTCTCTCACTCCCCTCTTTCTCTTTCATTCCACTCTCACACTGTACTTTCTCTCACTAACACTACACTTTCTTTAACACTGTACTCTCACACTGCTCTCTCACAGACTGCACTCAAAGTGCACTCCCTTTTACACTCACAGTGCACTCTCTCTCACACTCGCAGGGCACTGCATGTGATGTCCCTGTGTAGTGATGGATAATTATCTGGCTTTGAGCATGATGAAGAATAATCTATCTGTCCATTTTTGGGTATCAATACCTGTGCTCCACTGTATGCATGTAACAGCACTGCTCATCAACATTCTAATGTGTAATAATGATTGTGTATCTATGTGTGTATATCTCATTGTGTGTATATATGTATCTATATAAAAAAAATATATATATATATTCATGTTGATAATAAAACCTGATTAGTTATACTTTTATATGCTCATGTTGGTGTGTATGCTGTAACAATACTTGTGAATTTAAATGTGTGAATTTGTGTGTCTCCATGTATATATTACTTTATGTGTGACATGTATTATGGTGTATGTGTAGTGTATAGTGGTGTGGTGGGCTGGGTGCAGTGGTACTGAGTACAAGGGGGCAGATGTACAGTATCAAACAAGTTTGCAGCAAATGTATTGCTGAGTCATTTCTCAGCTGTATCTCAGCGTCAGGCTCCTTGTTATGTTCTGAGGGGGTCCGTTTGGGATTTGGGGGTGTCAGTACATGATACATGATACCCAGATTATAATGAATTGTGTACTAGGTTGTATATTCCTGCCTGGTTTATTGCCACCTTTTCTTTATCTTTACATCTCTCAATGTATATACCTCTCCTTCTGTATATACATTCCCCAGTGTATATACATAACCCTCTTTATATACCCTCTCTGTGTATATACATTTCCCTATGTACAGTATATACCCCTCCCTGTGCTATATACACATCTCCCTCTGTGTATACCCCTCCCTCGGTGTATACTTCCTCTGTATACCCCCTCTGTGTATACCCCCCTCTGTGTATACCCATCCCTCTGTGTATACCCCTCCCTCTGTGTGTACCCCTCCCTCTGTGTATACTCCCCCTCTCTGTATACCCCCCTCTGTGTACACCCCTCCCTCTCTGTACACCCCCTCTGTGTATACCCCCCTCTGTGTACACCCCTCCCTCTCTGTACACCCCCTCTGTGTATACCCCTCCATCTCTGTATATCCTTCCCTCTGTGTATACCCCCTCTGTGTATACCCCCCCCCCCTCTGTGTATACCCGTCCCTCTGTGAATACCCCACTCTGTGTAATGTAAAAGGTTCTGCTTTAGAACGGTACCATATATCCAATAAACTCCCAACAGCTCCTCGGTTAACCCCTTCCCTGCCAGGGCCGCCTAACGTGGGATGCAGGCGCCTATAGCAGTGAAAGGGTAAAAGGTTCTGCCCCATTTAGCAACATCCATTGGATTTGTAAACATGGAAAGCCCTTAACCACATAACACCCTCACTACAACAAGCGGCTGCTGCTGCTGCTGCTGCTGCTGCTGCTGCTGCAGGGCTGGACATGTCTCCTAGATTTATACATTCACACCTGGCAGTCTGAACACAAAAAGCACAGTCACAGACTATCCAAAACATACTGTATTTTATTTCTCCATCGGTTTTTAATTGACATCATGAATGGTAATAATAAAAAAAAGGTGGAAGGAGGGCAGTGAAGGAAATGTATTTGTTGGGGATTGAGAAGTGGGACTGAAGTTGCACAGCTTCCTTCAGGGCCACGAGACAGACGAGGCTAAAATCTGCCCAGGTCATCTGTGGAGAGTACAGGAGAGGTGTGAGAGCAGTGTCACTGTGTGTATTCCCGTCTGTATTTACATGGATGTCTGCGTGTGCGTATACATGAGCTTGCAGCAATACAGATCACCAAAATGATTGCATATCTACATATGTGTATCTATATAGGTGACATCATTTACACAGATCTATAATTATCTATCTGCATGTATATGTTTCCTGTTGTAACAATACTTGTGTATCTGTTTGTATCTACATTTGTGTGATATATAATGTCTATATATCCACTTGTGTAACCGTTGGTACATTGCATGACTGTATGTACACATGAAGCTACATGTGCATAGCATTGTGTAGCAGTACCGTTTTATCTACATGTGTGTTTCTAAATGTACATAGATGTTTGTCAACCTGTACATGTTTCTGTCTATCAATGTGCATATTGCTAAGTAAATTTATACGTGTGTATCAATTTACTTGTCTCAATAGTCGTGTGTTTCTATATGTGCCCTGTGTGTATCTGCATGTGCTGGTCATACATGTGTGCAAGTATACAGTACATTATGTGCTTATAGATTTGTCTACATTCAAGTATTTTAATGTTTACTTATAACATGTATATCTATCTACACGCGTGTTAATGGACATGTTTATTTGTATGTGTCCATGACATCAGCAGACAGTATTCCTGGATTCAAGTCTTCATTATCCATAGAGATACAAGGCTATCATCAGTCCAAATACACTGGGGTTAAAGTATATATTATTTGTAGGTTATGATTCCTTGCAACAAAGGACAGAAAAGCCCAATGCTACATCCACTTTGACAAAATATATAGTAATCAGTATATAGTTAAATACTTCAATGATAAAGCCTTGATGTTGGCTGCAGGCGTATAACGCTTTGGCCAAAGGGTTTAACTAAATGACACTTACTCATGAGCAGATTAGCACTGAAGTATTGTACTATATGTTGTGTCACTTTGTATGTTGCGCTGGGCATTTTTTTTTACTTCAATGATAATATTCTCATAAACAAGGGTCATTTGGTTAAACCCTTTGGCCAAAGTGTTATAAGCCTGCAAGCCAACGTCAAGGCGTGACCAACATTTGCAGGTCCTAACACTACACTGTGAAACTTCTCTTTTACCGGTGGGGAAGGGGAGTGACTGCAGTGAGTCCATCCATACAGCATAATGAAAGAACCTTCCTTGCTTTAAAAAGTGGGGAGGGGTGAGCTTAAATGTATGATTCCTTGTAAGGGACAAACAAATGTTCTTCATTGATGAAAAGATTCAAATGTCGCCAGACTTACTCTGCCCAATGCTGGGGAATGCCTCGGAGACCCCACCATACCAATCCCTGGCAGCACATATGCAGACATGGGCTATCCGTGACTCTCCCGTTCACTGAGCTTTTTGCGCTGCGGCTTTCCAAACCTCACAAGTCTCTTCTTCATGTGTATAGAGTTTACCAAACCCCATGGGTGTCTTCTTCACATGTACAGAACTTTCCAACCTCATAGGTCTCTTCTTTACGTCTACAGAGGTCTCCAAACCTCACAGGTCTCTTTTTCACACATACTGGGCTTTCCAAACCTCACAGCTCTCTCGCTCACATTTACAGAGCTTTCCAAACCTCACAGGTCTCTTCTGCACACGTAGAGAGGTTTCCAGAGCTCACAGGTCTCTTCTTCACCTGTACAGAGGTTTCCATAACTCACAGGTCTCTTCTTCACACTTCACTGGTCTCTTCTTCACATGTAGAGGGTTCCAAACCTCACAGGTCTCTTCTTCACATGTACAGAGCTTTCCAAACCAAACTCTTCATCTCAGTGGGTATGATGCTGTACATAGCAACATTGTAGGCATAACTACAAACAGTGCATCATGTGCTCTGGGCCCTTGGTAAGACACAGTACAGGCATACCCCGGTTTAAGGACACTCACTTTAAGTACACTCGCGAGTAAGTACATAGCGCCCAATAGGCAAACAGCAGCTCACGCATGCGCCTGTTATCATATCCTGAACAGCAATACCGGCTCCCTACCTGTACCGAAGCTGTGCGCAAGTGGGGAGACTATAGAGCCTGTTACAAATGCGTTATTTACATAAGTTATGCATGTATAGGATGATTGCAGTACAGTACATGCATCGATAAGTGGGGAAAAGGTAGTGCTTCACTTTAAGTACATTTTCGCTTTACATACATGCTCCGGTCCCATTGTGTACGTTAATGCGGGGTATGCCTGTATCAGTGATTTATCTTCACAACATGAAGCTCACAGAGATCCCACACGATGGGCTGGAAGAGTCTACAGGCTTTACTGTAATGTACCGGTGTTGTGAGGGAGGTTACACACAGAGCACTGAGACTGCACAGTCCTTTCCATCATTGTGAGGAAGTTCCTGGACAGAGAACACAGAGAAATCCGGGATTCCTTCCAGACCCTGAACTCTGAGCCAAAATACTGATAGATCCTTCCCAGAATCCTCTGGGGTGTCTGTACTCACTCACTCACTCACTGCCGTTTCCACCTCAATTCCCAGCATCCGTCTGGGATACTTCACAGGCCCCTGGCGGTGAAGGGGTTAATACGTGTAAGTAATTCAATGGTAATAGATAAACCGCTGTAGGCTTCTCCCACACTCCTAAAAGCAGTGTGATAGCAGTGGGGACAGTAGAAGGAGAGTCCATGGACAGTACAAGCACAAGTACTGGCTGGATCACCATTGAATATAAATGTGTTCCTCATCAGATCCAACGCTGGTTCGTAAGCACTGAAAATACCATGATATCCTTGTGTGAAAATACAGATTCCGACACAGGTTTCTTGCAATTCCAATATATTTATTCTTGAGGCAGTTTACAATACCAAGCTCCAGTCCTTAGCAGGCAAGGTGATTAGGTTTATAACTGGGGAGCAGTATTTTGGGTAGATGTTTCTCCTCTGCGCTGAGGTTCTCTTCCTCAAGGAAAGTGTGAGAGGAAAAATCTATAACTACAAATCGACTTTTTCAGTGCGGAGACAACATGACAGAATGGGGACAGTATGGGGCAGTGCAGAGACAGTATGGTGATAGTGTGGGCACATTACGGTGACAGTATGAGGACAGTGCAGAGACAGTATGGTGATAGTGTGGGCACATTACTGGGGACAGTATGGGGCAGTGAAGAGACAGTATGGTGATAGTGTGGGGACATTATGGGACAGTATGGGACAGTGCAGAGACAGTATGGTGATAGTGTGGGGACATTATGGGACAGTATGGGACAGTGCAGAGACAGTATGGTAATAGTGTGGGCACATTACGGGAACAGTATGGGGCAGTGCAGAGACAGTATGGTGACAGTGTGGGCACATTACGGGGACAGTATGAGGACAGTGCAGAGACAGTATGGTGATAGTGTGGGCACATTACGGGGACAGTATGAGGACAGTATGGTGATAGTGTGGGCACATTACGGTGACAGTATGAGGACAGTGCAGAGACAGTATGGTGATAGTGTGGGCACATTACGGGGACAGTATGGGGCAGTGCAGAGACAGTATGGTGATAGTGTGGGCACATTACTGGGGTCAGTATGGGGCAGTGAAGAGACAGTATGGTGATAGTGTGGGCACATTACGGTGACAGTATGAGGACAGTGCAGAGACAGTATGGTGATAGTGTGGGCACATTACTGGGGACAGTATGGGGCAGTGAAGAGACAGTATGGTGATAGTGTGGGGACATTATGGGACAGTATGGGACAGTGCAGAGACAGTATGGTGATAGTGTGGGGACATTATGGGACAGTATGGGACAGTGCAGAGACAGTATGGTAATAGTGTGGGCACATTACGGGAACAGTATGGGGCAGTGCAGAGACAGTATGGTGACAGTGTGGGCACATTACGGGGACAGTATGAGGACAGTGCAGAGACAGTATGGTGATAGTGTGGGCACATTACGGGGACAGTATGAGGACAGTATGGTGATAGTGTGGGCACATTACGGTGACAGTATGAGGACAGTGCAGAGACAGTATGGTGATAGTGTGGGCACATTACGGGGACAGTATGGGGCAGTGCAGAGACAGTATGGTGATAGTGTGGGCACATTACAGGGACAGTATGGGGCAGTGCAGAGACAGTATGGTGATAGTGTGGGGACATTACGGTGACAGTATGGGGCAGTGCAGAGACAGTATGGTGACAGTGTGGGGACATTACGGGAACAGTATGAGGACAGTGCAGAGACAGTATGGTGATAGTGTGGGGACATTACGGTGACAGTATATAGACAGTGCAGAGACAGTATGGTGATAGTGTGGGGACATTACGGTGACAGTATGTAGACAGTGCAGAGACAGTATGGTGATAGTGTGGGGACATTAGGGGGACAGTATGAGGACAGTGCAGAGACAGTATGGTGATAGTGTGGGGACATTACGGGGATAGCATGAGGACAGTATGGTGACAGTGTGGGGACATTACGGGGACAGTATGGGACAGTGCAGAGACAGTATGGTGATAGTGTGGGCACATTACGGGGACAGTATGGGGCAGTGCAGAGACAGTATGGTGATAGTGTGGGCACATTACGGGGACAGAATGGGGCAGTGAAGAGACAGTATGGTGACAGTGTGGGGACATTACGGTGACAGTATGGGGCAGTGCAGAGACAGTATGGTGACAGTGTGGGGACATTACGGTGACAGTATGTAGACAGTGCAGAGACAGTATGGTGATAGTGTGGGGACATTAGGGGGACAGTATGAGGACAGTGCAGAGACAGTGCGGGGACAGTATGCGACAGTGCAGAGACAGTATGGTGATAGTGTGGGAACAGCATGAGGACAGTATGGTGACAGTGTGGGGACAGTATGGGACAGTGCAGAGACAGTATGGTGATAGTGTGGGAACAGCATGAGGACAGTATGGTGACAGTGTGGGGACAGTATGGGACAGTGCAGAGACAGTATGGTGATAGTGTGGGGACATTACGGGGACAGTATGGTGATAGTGTGGGGAAATTACGGGGACAGTATGAGGACAATGCAGAGACAGTATGAGGACAGTGCAGGGACAGTATTAGGACAGTGCAGGGACAGTATGAGGACAGTGCAGGGACAGTAACCCCCTGAACTGAAGCGGAGTACCTTCTGTCTGTTGTAACAGGTTGTTCATCCACCTTCCACCTCCAAATCTGACACACAAAAAATACCATCAGATTTATCCCAGAAAACATCCCGTTGCTTTGAGACTATTTCTTCCAGCTGTGACCCTCCCTGCCCGGATCTAAAGGAGTTTACATTGAGTTGGATATATATAGAAGTATATTGCTGTGCTCAGATTTTCATACCTTTTCAGGGTGCTGGGTGTGGATATGCAAATAGAATAATGAGGGGAACCAGGAACATTTATAGTACAAACAAGAGCTTTAGACATGGCTGCTTCAAAAATGTCCTATCTCAGGTGGACCCTTGTTGGGACACACACATTATTCTCTGAGCTCACTATCCCGTTTCAGTGCATGACATTCTTAGTCTAAACTTGTTGGTTCGGGAGATTACTTAGGACCTTCTAGTGAGGCCGATCCAATTATGCTCCGGAGCTTCTCCTCTGAGAATTCCCTGCTGAGCACATGCTCTCTCCTCTTCTGGCCAGAGGATAATCTTGGGCCATTACTATGGGCTCTAACTATATTGCGCATGTTTCTTGACTTAACTGAAAACAATAACTGGTGACAGGACATCCTTAATACATGTAACTATACACACAAACCTATTTACAGGACTCACAGTGAGGCTTCAGTCTGGACTCTGAGGAGCCTGTTTCTAGAACATAGGGAGGATCTATCGATACCCTTCTATCTCCCTATAGTAACATCACTTGTCACAAGACAAACAAAGGAGGGGCTATCCCTTTCTGCGTAGTCATTCTGCATCACATGATAGGGAGGGGAGGAACCCGAGTGATCCCACACTCAGGGTCGGCCTTAGGGCAAAGCGAGCAAGGCCTTAGGGCGCTCCCTCCTCTCCCTATCAGTACCAGGATTCAACTTCCGCCCGACCGGAGGGGGAGCTGGATGAGGGAGCGCGGAGCCCTCCTTCCCCCAGCCATCCCTCCGGTCGGGTGCCGAGACGAGGAGGAGGGTGCGGAGGGAATGTGGGGCCCCTGGACTGGCAGGACCGCTTCTCACCGAGTGGTAGGTGTGTGTGTGGCTTTCTTTCTTCCTTTGGGGAGGGTTCTTACCTTTTCTGGAGCTGGCCACCTCCCGTAGCGTCACGTTGCCATGGTGACCGACGTCAAATCACGCCGTGACATCATACGACAACGTTTGCCATGGCAATGTGACGTCATGACGCCGTGATGCAGCTGGAGGAGGGCCGCTGTTCAAGGTAAGTCCCCTTAACTTTTTTCACCGGGGTGGGGGGGGGGGGGGGGGGGCCCGATTAAAGTGCGCAGCCTTGGGCTCAGCAAAGGTAACCCATTAAAACTGTTAACACCTTATACTAACTAGTTGTACCCAGAGGGGTGGACCACGCAGAAATAAGGTTCTGTTTTTCCTGTAGGAAGATGCTGATAAATAGCCTGAAACGGGAACGCGCAGCATTTCTGCTTTCATTTGGCTCCTTTTTCTTTTCCTAGATTAGTACGTCTCTTTGGGTAGAACGGTATTTCCAAAGCTTTCGGTCTGACTTTGTGAGGTCGTGTTGCTCCCTGGTGTGTGGGCTCGTGTGGGTGTAAATTACATCATTACAGGTCTCAAATCACAGTAACAGATAATCCAGCTCTCTGTGTCCTCTCATATATGTATCACCATAGGTGTTTATATACAGTTTTGGTGTGTATATATATATTTGTGTGTGTGTATATATACTTTTGGTGTGTGCGCGTGTACTGTATACAGGAGGGCCCTGGGCATGCGGCGGGTTCTGTTCTAAGGGCCCACCGCAAAGCGAAAATCGTCGGAATGCGGAACTGGCGGTTTTTGGCGTGTGCGCATGCGCAGACCGGCAATGCCCTCTTCTGCGCATGCGCAACCTTCGTTCGGCTTGTGTGCAACCTTCGTTCTGCGCATGCGCAACCTCGGCACCCCCCCATTCTGCGCATGCGCGACCTCGGAATTCCCCGTTCTGCGCAGACATGACGGCCCCCTTCTTGGTACCGCCATATCGCTGAAAAGCGCGGCGCCGAGAAGTGGAGCCTTGCTGTATATGTATATATATATCAATACATATATGTATATTATATATATGTAACGGTGATTCCCCCACCCTCTGGAAGATTCTACCATTACTGGTCGTGTGGTGCATGATAACTGCTGGTAACAGGAGGGCTGAGCTGTCCGCCAATGGTAGTGGGGACACAGGATCAGGTTTCTGGGTACATTACGCACATGGTTCTCTAGCAGTGCAACGCCTCCATGTGCTGTAGGCTTCAGATAGGTGAAGATGATCTCCCACAGTAAAACTATCAAGTCTCCCCCCAGTAAGATCACACACTAGGCGGGAGTATAACAACAGGAATGGTTTATGCTCTTGGTCTGACAGTACAGGAACAAGGCAGATCTCTGCCCACTGTAGTCTCTGGGATTGTCAACTTGAGGATGGTCCCTGGACTACCACTAGAGGTCAGGGCCCCTGTAGCTGTCCTAGCTCTTCCCTGGCCCTCTAGCAGGACCAGAGGTATAGCGTATCACTCGTATAGCGAATGCAGTACACTGCATGCTCCTGTGTATATCTATGTGCATGCTCCTGTGTATATCTATGTGTGTTACATTGCATGCTCCTGTGTATATCTATGTGCATGCTCCTGTGTATATCTATGTGTGTTACATTGCATGCTCCTGTGTATATCTATGTGTGTTACACTGCATGCTCCTGTGTATATCTATGTGTGTTACACTGCATGCTCCTGTGTATATCTATGTGCATGCTCCTGTGTATATCTATGTGTGTTACATTGCATGCTCCTGTGTATATCTATGTGTGTTACACTGCATTCTCCTGTGTATATATATGTGTGTTACACTGCATGCTCCTGTGTATATCTATGTGTGTTACACTGCATGCTCCTGTGTATATCTATGTGTGCATTTACACTGCGTACTCCTGTGTATATCTATGTGTGTTACATTGCATGCTCCTGTGTATATCTATGTATGTTACACTGCATGCTCCTGTGTATATCTATGTGTGTGTTACACTGCGTACTCCTGTGTATATCTATGTGTGTTACACTGCATGCTCCTGTGTATATCTATGTATGTTACACTGCGTACTCCTGTGTATATCTATGTGTGTTACATTGCATGCTCCTGTGTATATCTATGTATGTTACACTGCATGCTCCTGTGTATATCTATGTGTGTGTTACACTGCGTACTCCTGTGTATATCTATGTGTGTTACACTGCATGCTCCTGTGTATATCTATGTGTGTTACACTGCATGCTCCTGTGTATATCTATGTGTGTTACACTGCATGCTCCTGTGTATATCTATGTGTGTGTTACACTGCATGCTCCTGTGTATATCTATGTGTGTTACACTGCGTACTCCTGTGTATATCTATGTGTGTTACACTGCATGCTCCTGTGTATATCTATGTGTGTTACACTGCATGCTCCTGTGTATATCTATGTGTGCATTTACACTGCGTACTCCTGTGTATATCTGTTTGTGCGTTTACACTGCATGCTCCTGTGTATATCTGTGTATGTTAAACTGCATGCTCCAATGTGTACCTGTGTGTTACACTGCATGCTTCTGTGTATATTTGTGTGTGTTACAATGCATGCTCATGTGTATATCTCTCTGTGTGTGTATCTGTGTGTATATTTGTTTATTAAACTGTTATAGACTGAAAGTTTTTCTATCTTCTCCCATATCTCTCTCCCCTGCCCCCACTGTAACATTTCCACCTTGTTGCCCCATCAGTGAGTCGTTGTCATCCTGAGCTGCCTCCGGGCGAGAGAAACAGCGGATGTCTGAGCTGGAGTAGCAGCGTCATGCGCCACCCCCCCCTCCCCCCACCCGTGTCCTGAGGAGGCACAGGAATGTGACACTAATGCAGGGTGTCAGCTGCTGTACAGGGTACTGGGTACAGAGCTGTGCCCTGTGCTGTATATAGGGCTTTGGTTAACTCCACTACCAAATAAACAGGAGCCTTAAAGTTCTGCATGGCACAGGCAGGCACACAGGTACACAAGGACATGCGGGAACAGACAGGCACACAGGGACACAAGGACATGCAGGGACATGCGGGCACAGGCAGGCTCACAGGGACACAAGGACATGCGGGAACAGGCACACAGGGACACAAGGACATGCGGGAACATGCGGGAACAGGCAGGCACACAGGGACACAAGGACACAAGGACATGCGGGAACAGGCAGGCACACAGCAGGCACACAGGGACACAAGGACATGCGGGAACATGCGGGAACAGGCAGGCACACAGCAGGCACACAGGGACACAAGGACATGCGGGAACAGGCAGACACACAGGGACACAGAGACACAAGGACATGCGGGAACAGGCAGGCACACAGGGACACAAGGACATGCGGGAACATGCGGGAACATGCGGGAACAGGCAGGCACACAGGGACACAAGGACATGCGGGAACAGGCGGGAACAGGCAGGCACATAGGGACACAAGGACATGCGGGAACAGGCAGGCACACAGGGACACAAGGACATGCGGGAATATGCGGGAACAGACAGGGACACAAGGACATGCGGGAACATGCGGGAACAGGCAGGCACATAGGGACACAAGGACATGCAGGGACATGCAGGCACAGGCAGGCACACAGGGACACAAGGACATGCAGGGACATGCGGGCACAGGCAGGCACACAGGGACATGCGGGAACAGGCAGGCACACAGGGACACAAGGACATGCAGGGACACAAGGACATGCGGGCACAGACAGGCACACGGGAACACAAGGACATGCGGTGACATGCGGGAACAGGCAGGCACACAGGGACACAAGGACATGCAGGGACACAAGGACATGCGGGCACAGGCAGGCACACAGGGACACAAGGACATGCAGGGACATGCGGGCACAGGCAGGCACACAAGGACACAAAGACATGCAGGGACATGCGGGCACAGGCAGGCACACAGGGACACAAGGACATGCAGGGACATGCGGGCACAGGCAGGCACACAGGGACACAAGGACATGCAGGGACATGCGGGCACAGGCAGGCACACAGGGACACAAGGACATGCGGGAACAGGCAGGTACACAGGCACACAAGCACACAGAGACACAAGGACATGCGGGAACAGGCAGGCACACAGGGACACAAGGACATGCGGGAACATGCGGGAACAGGCAGGCACACAGGGACACAAGGACATGCAGGGACATGTGGGAACAGGCAGGCACACAGGGACACAGAGACACAAGGACATGCGGGGACAGGCAGGCACACAGGGACACAAGGACATGCGGGAACAGGCAGGGACACAGGGACACAGAGACACAAGGACATGCGGGGACAGGCAGGCACACAGGGACACAAGGACATGCGGGAACAGGCAGGCACACAGGGACACAAGGACATGCGGGCACAGGCAGGCACACAGGGACATGCGGGAATAGGCAGGCACACAGGGACACAAGGACATGCAGGGACACAAGGACATGCAGGGACACAAGGACATGCGGGCACAGACAGGCACACGGGGACACAAGGACATGCGGGAACACAAGGACATGCGGGCACAGACAGGCACACGGGAACACAAGGACATGCGGGGACATGCGGGAACAGGCAGGCACACGGGACACAAGGACATGCAGGGACATGCGGGCACAGGCATGCACACAGGGACACAAGGACATGCAGGGACATGCGGGCACAGGCAGGCACACAGGGACACAAGGACATGCAGGGACATGCGGGCACAGGCAGGCACACAGGGACACAAGGACATGCAGGGACATGGAGGCATACGGGGACACAAGGACATGCAGGGACATGCGGGAACAGGCAGGCACACAGGGACACAAGGACATGCAGGGATATGCGGGCACAGGCAGGCACACGGGGACACAAGGACATGCAGGGACATGCGGGAACAGGCGGGAACACAGGAACACAAGGACATGCAGGGACATGCAGAACAGGCAGGCACACAGGGACACAAGGACATGCAGGGACATGCGGGAACAGGCAGACACATGAAGACACAAGGACATGCAGGGACATACTGTACAGGGACACGCAAGGACAGGCACACATGGGGACACAAGAACATGCTTGAACACAGGGACATATAGGGACACATGAGGACACAGGGACATGCAGGGACAGGCAGGCACACATGAGGACACAAGCACATTCATGGACATGGACAAATGCATACGCAAGGGTAACAGGGACATGCATGGATACAGGCACACACAAAGACATGTACTGTATGAACGCAGGCATACGCGTGAACATACATGGACACACAGGGACACCGGCACATACAAGGACATGCATTGACACAGGCATACACAGGGACACAAGGACATGCAGGGACCCAGGCACACACAAGAACATACGGGGGGATGCAGGGACACAGGCACACAAGGGGACACAAGGACAGGCATGGACGCAGCCACACACAGGTAAACAAGGACATGCATGGACGCAGGCACACACGGGGACACAAGGACATGCATGGACGCAGGCACACAAGGGGACACAAGGACAGGCATGGACGCAGCCACACACAGGTAAACAAGGGCATGCATGGACGCAGGCACACACTGGTAAACAAGGACATGCATGGACGCAGCCACACACAGGTACACAAGGACACGCAGGGACGCAGCCACACACGGGGACACAAGGACATGCATGGACGCAGCCACACACAGGTACACAAGGACACGCAGGGACGCAGCCACACACGGGGACACAAGGACATGCATGGACGCAGGCACACACTGGGACACAAGAACACGCAAGGACGCAGGCACACACGGGGACACAAGAACACGCAAGGACGCAGGCACACACTGGGACACAAGAACACGCAAGGACGCAGGCACACACGGGGACACAAGGACATGCATGGATGCAGCCACACACAGGGACACAAGGACATGCATGGACGCAGGCACACACGGGGACACAAGGACATGCATGGACGCAGGAACACGCAACGTCACATAGATACACAAGGACATGTAGGGGCAGGAAGACCCAATTTCTAGTAGAGATGAGCAAGTTCACATGACCTGTGTACCCTTCGATTCTTGGGCCCTTACTTGTAACCCATTAACCCCAATAACCACACACTTGGGTTCAAATGGCCACAGCCTTTTATTATCCATAACAATTAACAATATACAACATCCTCAGACCTGGTCAGCAAGTAGCCCCAAACCTGTGAACCTGACCATGCTCACCGCCGCTTCTGACCGAGTGATCACTCTTGGTTTTAAACCCCCGGGGTCCCTTTTAGGAGGACACCCTCCGGCGCCGCCCTGGTCCAAGACCGCCTCCTTTGGACCCCATCAACATTCCTCCAAATACCCTCCCAGGCAAAAAACTGACCAATCCACCCCCCTCTGACAAACAATGCCAATAACCTTAACAATCCACATCACCATCTTTCCATATATATGTTCCTCTTTTTGTATTTTTATATTTACATATATATATGTTTTACTAATACAAAATACACATAAATACATGAATACCATAACATCTCCTTACCCCTCACAACCTCCAAAGGGTGCGTGAACCTTCTTGGAGATGTGGATGGAAGAGGTAGGAACGAGGCAAAATGCCTCTTAAATAAATGACCACTTCTCCTAATCATTTCACTTCCAGGACCCCCTTGGGCCAAATGTCATGTCACCCTGACCCCTCCCCTACTGGTCAGGGTCAGTCCACGGGATGCTATTGGCTAAACTTGGCGTGGATTGACGAGGTTCAGGGGATTCAAAAACTCCAAACTCACCGATCTAATATTTGTAGAACCTGAAATGTTAAAATCTTGTATTCAGATACAAATAATGAGGATAAAGACACACTAGCATAACATCCTTTAGGTCAGGGGTGCGCAAACTGGGGGGAGCGGGAGATTGTGCTGGGGGGGTGCGGGCCGTTGCATCTGTTTGGCTAATGATCGTATGAGGATTACACAAGACAACAAAGAGATAACTGCGAATTTGCCTGTAGACGACAGATTACCTCAAATAACCTTATTGTGAAAGAAATGCCATAAATATTGCACTTGATTGCAGTAAAAAACATGAAATGTTAAAAAATGACCTAAAAGTATTTTTGTTTAAAGGCTTCAATAACTCACATTTATTACCACATCACACATCAAGGCCTTGAGGTCACCTTGGTCCTTCTCCTTGATGGACCTGAATCTCTATACCAGTGTTTATCAACCAAGGTTCCTAGGGGTCCCCGGGCATCCCTAAAGGGTTCCCTGTAATTTTAAGGTCATTTTAAAATTGTACCAAATACAGAAGAATTTACAATGCATCTGATCTCAGACTCGCTTTCAGAGAGGGTTGGGGTTCCTAATACATCTGATCTCAGACGCGCTATTAGAGAAGGTTGGAATTCCTTACAATGCATCTTATCTCAGACACGCTATTAGAGAGGGTTGGGGTTCCTTACAATGCATCTGATCTCAGACGCGCTATTAGAGAGGGTTGGGGTTCCTTACAATGCATCTGATCTCAGACGCGCTATTAGAGAGGGTTGGGGTTCCTTACAATGCATCTGATCTCAGACGCGCTATTAGAGAGGGTTGGGGTTCCTTACAATGCATCTGATCTCAGACGCGCTATTAGAGAGGGTTGGGGTTCCTTACAATGCATCTGATCTCAGACGCGCTATTAGAGAGGGTTGGGGTTCCTTACAATGCATCTGATCACAGACGCGCTATTAGAGAGGGTTGGGGTTCCTTACAATGCATCTGATCTCAGACACGCTATTAGAGAGGGTTGGGGTTCCTTACAATGCATCTGATCTCAGACACGCTATTAGAGAGGGTTGGGGTTCCTTACAATGCATCTGATCTCAGACGCGCTGTTAGAGAGGGTTGGGGTTCCTTACAATGCATCTGATCACAGCCACGCTATTAGAGAGGGTTGGGGTTCCTTACAATGCATCTGATTTCAGACGCGCTATTAGAGAGGGTTGGGGTTCCTTACAATGCATCTGATCTCAGACGTGCTATTAGAGAGGGTTGGGGTTCCTTACCATGTATCTGATCTCAGGCGCGCTATTAGAGAGGGTTGGGGTTCCTTACAATGCATCTGATCTCAGATGCCCGTTAGAGAGGGTTGGGGTTTCTCAGAATTTCCTTAACCATAAAAAGGTTGAAAATCACTGCTCTATACAATAGTATAAGAAGCTGGGAATGTGCAGATACTCAGAATCATTGTACATTGCAGCACGTTCATTTTACCCTAACCTGCTGCCTGTAGCACAGGGTTTGGAGGATACGCTAACCCCTTTTTTTTCTGCAGTGACGATTCTTGCAACGATCAGCTGCTGTGCACAGTGTGGGACGCGCTGGACCCTGACCGGCACCTAGGAGAGGAAGAGCTGCTACCGACGGTGAGTCTCCACCATACGGGGTCCCCAGCCAGAGTTCCGCGAGGAAAGAGCACGGCCACCTGCTCCCACGGGGCCAGCAGCTCCGACTACGAACTGTCTCTGGACCTCAAGAACAAGCAGGTACGTGGCCTCTTCCCCCATCAAGGGGTCGGATAGGGGGGGGCAGGGTAAGGTTCGGGAAGGAGTAAAGACAGGGTAGGGGTTAGGGCAGGGTTATAGCAGGGTCGGCCAGGGGCAGGATCAGAGTAAGGGTAATGGTCGGGGCGGGGTCAGGGTCAGGGCAGTTCTAAACTTAATTATTAGAAGGACCCGAAATGAATGGATTGGTCGTGAAAGGGATTAAAGGGAAATCCAGGACACCCCACTTCTGTATTCCACTATTTTTTATAAATCAATATTTTTATTCAATCGGAAAAGTTGAGTAAATCCAAATAATACCACATTGTGGAGGATACAGGACAGACTGAGCTCCGTGCAGCGTTTGCAAACTCCAGTCTACGTCATTTTCTTCTGCAGAAGGGGAATAAATGTCCAGATTCATAAATAGGCCGAGTTCAGACAGGCTTCTGCGCGTTCGCACGTGTGCTCATGCCCAGGAGACAGAATGATCTGACTTGGAGGTGGAACTGCGCAGCCATTGAATAAAAATAAAAAGAAACAAAGTGTGCGTGTTTGTGATTGGCTGCCGGCACACGTGACGTGGCAGCCGCTTGAAATCATAACTTCATTTGCCTCCTTCAAGTGCAGCGGCGTCAGCGCCGTACTTCGCCGCCGGGGGGTCGTATTCCGTGTGAAAACTCGCACACACCAAAGCGAAAGAGTGGCGAGCGTGCGCGCGCTACGTCGCATCACATCCTGTCTGGACTCAGCCTTAGTAATATTCGCTGTACCCCCCGCCCCCAGATTTCCTCTCTGGGCTATTCTCGCAGTCGCGGGGCGGTCTACAAATAAGTGACAGATTTTATCCAAGTGTCATTTGCGAGTCACATGTTGACAGTGGCTGCCGGTGGAATATAACAATTTGTGTATTCAAGAACAATTTTGTAACCCCCTCAATCCCAGCCTCCATTATAACCATTAACCATTATACCACACCTGTCGCACAGAACAAACTGAGAGCACCGCATTATTTATAGATTCTCCTGTGTCGCTGTCTCCCCTCCTTTTCTGTATCTTTTTTGCTGTTCCTGAGGGGGATCCGGAAAGCCCCCGCTGACCTCCCCTCCTCCGCTTGTGTTGCAGATAGAGATGCTGGAGCACAAGTATGGGGGTCACCTGGTGTCCCGGAGGGCAGCCTGCACAATTCAGACTGCTTTCCGCCAGTACCAGCTCAGCAAGAACTTCGAGAAGATTCGCGACTCTCTGCTACAGAGTCGCCTGCCCCGGCGCATCTCTTTGCGCAAGGTCCGCATGCACAACCCGGACAGCTTCTCCTCCTCCGACAAGGCGCTACTGGAGGGCTACAACCTGGTAGGCATACCCCTGGTCAGGTCTCCATCCCTCCCAGCCACTATCAGTGGGGCGCTGACCGAGCTGGAAGACTCCTTCACAGAGCAGGTCCAATCCCTGGCCAAATCTATTGACGATGCCCTCAGCACCTGGAGCCTGAAAACCATGTGTGCCTTCCCGGAGGGGGGCTCCTACCAGATCCGGGAAACCTTCAGCTCCATGCAGCAGAACCCGGAGCTAGAACCGCCCAAGCTAGAGGAGAGGGAAGATGAGGAGGGGCAGCTGGGGAACCTGCCCAAGAGCAGCAGCACTTTGATGATGGCCTTCAGAGATGTCACCGTCCAGATAGACAACAACAACATCTCAGTCTCATCATCCACCTCCCTTTCCATGGCCAACTGTCTGGCCGGAACTCAGACCTCCAAGCCAGAGGAGGGCAGGGGGTGCGGGGACAAGATCTCTGAGTCTTCTGGTGCCCAGGAGGGTCTGGTCCACGATGCTCACCTGGTACAGAACTCTTTTCCTGAAGTGAATGGGGACGGGCTGGGGAGGGAGCTGGTGGGTCTGGTGCCTCCCGAGGCTGAGCCCACAGACTTATCTGAGCAGCTGAGCAGCAGCAGCACCTCCACCTCCGCCAAGTCTGTGTCTGAGGTGTCATCCAAGGAGGCCCTACAGGCCATGATCCTCAGCCTGC
This sequence comes from Ascaphus truei, assembly GCF_040206685.1. Lineage (NCBI taxonomy): Eukaryota > Metazoa > Chordata > Amphibia > Anura > Ascaphidae > Ascaphus > Ascaphus truei. The sequence goes on from NC_134487.1 coordinate 282,676,009, forward strand.
CCCGGTACTACTGCGAGAACCCGGCCAGCTGCCGCTCACCCACCCTCTCCACTGACACCATGAGGAAGCGACTCTACCGCATCGGGCTCAACCTCTTCAACATGTGAGTCGGGGTGGAGAAAGGGGTTTCTAGAGGGAGGGCTTCTAGAGCAACTCATCTAGAGCGTGCATCAAGAAGCCAGCTTCTAGAGAGTCACTTATGTTCTATTTCATATACAGTAGGGGCATCTAGAGGGAACTCTAAGAGGGTATGTATCTAGAGGAGAGGGGGGCTATGTGATGGTTTGTAGATGGGCTTCTGGAGGGTCTTCTAGAAGAAGCTCCTGTGTCATGTATACAGGGCCTCAGTTTGGCTTGCTTTTCTTCATCCAGTGTGTGTTTTCAATATAAATGTCACTAAAGCTCCAGTGCTGGACAGCATCCTATTTCACGCAGCCAGGGCTAGAAAAGCATCATAGGATAAAGATTTCGAACATTCAGAAGCCAAGAAATCTAAAGTCTAAATTCTGGGCATTACTGACCTAGGTACGCCCTGGAAATAGTAGCCGCTGCTGTCTTCAAAATAAAAGGGAATTAAACCAAATGTAACCTATAATAGTATTAACCCTCAGAGCCGGGCATTACCTGCACACTAATGCCCCAGCTGGCTCCCTGTTCCCTGTGGATTATTCCTTAATGTTAGAATGCTATGTATGGGTGGGCAATGGGACCCCAGCAAGAGGGAGGCAGGATAGGGGGAGGTTGCAGTGTTTAGTTCATGTATGTTGGGTGGGGCATAGTGTGAAACGATCCAGCGCAACCTGCAGGAGGTTATGTGTATTGAAAATACCTGAGATGAGTTGTGGGGCTAATAACGTGGAAGATGAATGAGTGACGTGTATCACAGTGGGAGTGTGGGCTATCGTTGGGGGAATATGGGGGAGAGAAGTCACGGGTGGGGGGTCTCTGTGTGGTGTGAATGTTTTGGGGATTTGGGTGAGGGAAACCAGGCTGATCTGGGGTCTCCGTACCTGACCCCCATTTTCTTCCAGCAGTACTCCTGACAAGGGGATCCAGTTCCTGATCTCTCGGGGTTTTATCCCGGACACCCCCATTGGGGTGGCACATTTCTTACTGCAGAGAAAGGGGCTGAGCCGGCAAATGATCGGGGAGTTCCTGGGGAACAGCAAGAAGCAATTCAACCGCGACGTGCTAGAGTGAGTGGACTCCAGATACTCCAAAAAACACATCCCAACACCCCAACTAACACCCACAAATACCGATACCACGATTGCCATCCCCAAATAGTCGCAACCCAAATATCAGCACCCCATAACCCAAACTACCAACATCCCAACTAATGCCCTCACATAATCCTAACTGAAACCTGCAAATATAGCAGCACTGACTACCTAAAATACTGCAGTACTCTCACTGACTGCCTAAAATACTGCAGTCACTGTCACTGACTGCCTAAAATACTGCAGTACTCTCACTGACTGCCTAAAATACTGCAGTACTCTCACTGACTGCCTAAAATACTGCAGTACTCTCACTGACTCCCTAAAATACTGCAGTATTCTTACTGACTTCCTAAAATACTGCAGTATTCTCCGTGACTCCCCCCTCCTGTATAGAGTGTGCTGCTTCAAATCACCTGAGCTCTGTAAATAGGTCATTCTGCAGAGCTGAGCATCTCTCACACGTCACACGCACTGAGCACCAGCTCCTTCCACACTCACACACGTCACACGCAGTTAGCACCAGCTCCTTCCACTCACACACGTCACACGCACTAAGCACCAGCTCTTTCCACACTCACAGACGTCACACGCACTGAGCACCAGCTCCTTCCACTCACACACGTCCACGCACTGAGTACCAGCTCCTTCCACTCACACACGTCCACGCACTGAGTACCAGCTCCTTCCACACTCACATACGTCACACACACTGAGCACCAGCTCCTTTCACACTCACACACGTCACACGCACTGAGCACCAGATCCTTCCACTCACACACGTCACACGCACTGAGCACTAGCTCTTTCCACACTCACACACATCACACGCACTGAGCACCAGATCCTTCCACTCACACACGTCACACGCACTGAGCACCAGCTCCTTCCACACTCACACACGTCACACGCACGGAGCACCAGCTCCTTCCACACTCACACACGTCACACGCACTGAGCACCAGCACCTTCCACTCACACACGTCACACGCACGGAGCACCAGCTCCTTCCACACTCACACACGTCACACGCAGTGAGCACCAGCTCCTTCCACACTCACACACGTCACACGCACTGAGCACCAGATCCTTCCACACTCACACACGTCACACGCACTAAGCACCAGCTCTTTCCACACTCACAGACGTCACACGCACTGAGCACCAGCTCCTTCCACTCACACACGTCCATGCACTGAGTACCAGCTCCTTCCACTCACACACGTCCACGCACTGAGTACCAGCTCCTTCCACACTCACATACGTCACACACACTGAACACCAGCTCCTTTCACACTCACACACGTCACACGCACTGAGCACCAGATCCTTCCACTCACACACGTCACACGCACTGAGCACTAGCTCTTTCCACACTCACACACGTCACACGCACTGAGCACCAGATCCTTCCACTCACACACGTCACACGCACTGAGCACTAGCTCTTTCCACACTCACACACGTCACACGCACTGAGCACCAGCTCCTTCCACACTCACACACGTCACACGCACGGAGCACCAGCTCCTTCCACACTCACACACGTCACACGCACTGAGCACCAGCACCTTCCACTCACACACGTCACACGCACGGAGCACCAGCTCCTTCCACACTCACACACGTCACACGCAGTGAGCACCAGCTCCTTCCACACTCACACACGTCACACGCACTGAGCACCAGCTCCTTCCACACTCACACACGTCACACGCAGTGAGCACCAGCTCCTTCCACACTCACACACGCCACACGCAGTGAGCACCAGCTCCTTCCACACTCACACACGTCACACGCACTGAGCACCAGCTCCTTCCACACTCACACACGTCACACGCAGTGAGCACCAGCTCCTTCCACACTCACACACGTCACACGCAGTGAGCACCAGCTCCTTCCACACTCACACACGTACTCACGTGTACTTGCACGCGAAGGCACAGGATTTATTTGGCTATCCAGGACTTTAAAACCTATATAATATTAGATAGCATCACGCAGAGCGATAATGCAATGTAATAACTGAATAAATACACCCTTCTGTTTTTATGTGCTTTGGGGAGGTGTAACAAACAAACAAACAAACAAACACACACACACACACACAAATGAATATACAAACACTGTATTCATGTTGTTATCGACCTGGTGTTGCAAAATAGTATTTATAACAAAACATACAGATTGCAGGTTACAAAATAATGCCTATTACCAGTAGTCCTCTGGAAAGCTGAACCCGTTTCTCCTCATCTCCTGCCCATATCTTTCATTTATTTTCCCTGTTTCTTTATGCTAGTTATGCCCCCCTCCTCATGTCCCACCCCCTGCACTGTCCATATGTCCCGCCCCCCTGCACTGTCCATTTGTCCCTCCTCATGTCCTGCCCCCTGCACTGTCCATATGTCCCGCCTCATGTCCCGCCCCCCTGCACTGTCCATATGTCCCTCCTCATGTCCCGCCCCCCCTGCACTCCCCACATGTCCCTCCACATGTCCCGCCCCCCCCTGCACTCCCCACATGTCCCTCCACATGTCCAGTCCCACATGTCCAACCTTCATTGACAATTGGTCAGTTGGGAGAAATGTAGATTATGCAACACATCATGACTTACTGCCTCATACGCCTACTGTCCTCATACGCCTACTGTCCTTTACGTCTACTGTCTTCTTATGCCTACTGTCTTCATACGCCTACTGTCTTCTTACGCCTACTGTCCTCTTATGTCTACTGTCATCATACGCCTACTGTCCTCTTACGCCTACTGTCCCCATATGCCTACTGTCTTCATACACCTACTGTCCTCTTATCCCAACTGTTCCCTTATCCCTACTGTCATCATACGCCTACTGTCCTCATACGCCTACTGTCCTCATACGCCTACTGTTCCCTTATCCCTACTGTCCTCATAGGCTTACTGTCCTCCTATGCCTACTGTCATTATTTGCCTACTGCTCCATTATGCCTACTGTTATCATACGCATATTGTCTTCTTACGTCTACTGTCCTCATACACCTACTGTCCTCTTATGCCTATTTTCCTCTTATGCCTTCTTTCCTTATGTCTACTGTTCTCATACGCCTACTGTCCCCACACGCCTACTGTCCTCTTACGCCTACTGTCCTCATATGCCTGCTATCCTCTTTTACGCCTACTGTCCTCATACGCCTACTGTCCTCTTACGCCTACTGTCCTCTTATGCCTACTGTCCTCTTATGCCTACTGTCCTCTTATGCCTACTGTCCTCATACGCCTACTGTCCTCTTATACCTACTGTCCTCTTATGCCGACTGTCCTCATATGCCTACTGTCCTCATACGCCTACTGTCCTCATAAGCCTACTGTCCTCATACACCTACTGTTCTCATACACCTACTGTCCTCTTATGCCTATTTTCCTCTTATGCCTTCTTTCCTCATGTCTACTGTCTTCATACGCCTACTGTCCTCATATGCCTGCTATCCTCTTTTACGCCTACTGTCATCTTATGCCTATTTTCCTCTTATGCCTTCTTTCCTCATGTCTACTGTCTTCACACGCCTACTGTCCTCATATGCCTGCTATCCTCTTTTACGCCTACTGTCCTCATACCCCTACTGTCCTCTTATGCCTACTGTCCTCATATGCCTGCTATCCTCTTTTACGCCTACTGTCCTCATACCCCTACTGTCCTCTTATGCCTACTGTCCTCTTATGCCTACTGTCCTCTTACGCCTACTGTCCTCTTACGCCTACTGGCCTACTGTCCTCATATGCCTATTGTCCTCATACACCTACTGTCCTCATACACCTACTGTCCTCATACGCCTATTGTCCTCATACCCCTACTGTCCTCTTATGCCTACTGTCCTCTTATGCCTACTGTCCTCTTACCCCTACTGTCCTCTTATGCCTACTGTCCTCTTATGCCTACTGTCCTCATACACCTACTGTCCTCATACGCCTATTGTCCTCATACAATGTATGGGTGAACCAGTCCAAATCCGTCCCCCACCACCAAAATCCGTCTGTTGGGTTCTAAAAAAGCCGAGTGGTTTAATTCAAATCTATCACTGGATACAATCCAGACAGATTTTTATGAATCTGAACTCGGATTTCAAATTGAATCCGAAATTAGTATTGTTAAAATTCCGCACTCGGATTAATCCGAACAGAGATAGAGATGCTCTTTCCCACACAATCATACTCTCCCACAGTCATACTCTCCCACACAGTCATACTCTCCCACAGTCATACTCTCTGTTATCATATGCCTACTGTCCTCTTATGAGGATATAATAACATGTTGATCTATAGAATAACTAGCAGAGTGATATAACAACATGTAGAGTGCAGTGTGCACGCTCCCTCCCAAGCAGGGTGTGTTTTAAGCAGGGTGTGTTTGAGGCACTGTGCCCTCTCCCGGCCAGGCTGTGGGTGAGGCACTGTGCCCTCTCCCGGGCAGGGTGTGTATTAGGCACTGTGCCCTCTCCCAGGCAGGGTGTGTATGAGGCACTGTGCCCGCTCCTGGGCAGGGTGTATATGAGGCACTGTGCCCTCTCCCGGGCAGGGTGTGTTTGAGGCACTGTGCCCTCTCCCGGGCAGGGTGTGTATGAGGCACTGTGCCCTCTCCTGGGCAGGGTGTGTTTGAGGCACTGTGCCCTCTCCCGGGCAGGGTGTGTATGAGGCACTGTGCCCTCTCCTGGGCAGGCTGTGCGTGAGGCACTGTGCCCTCTCCCGGGCAGGGTGTGTTTGAGGCACTGTGCCCTCTCCCGGGCAGGGTGTGTTTGAGGCACTGTGCCCTCTCCTGGGCAGGCTGTGCGTGAGGCACTGTGCCCTCTCCCAGGCAGGGTGTGTTTGAGGCACTGTGCCCTCTCCCGGGCAGGGTGTGTTTGAGGCACTCTGCCCTCTCCCGGGCAGGGTGTGTTTGAGGCACTGTGCACGCTCCCTCCCGGGCAGGGTGTGTATGAGGCACTGTGCCCTGTCCCGGGCAGGGTGTGGGTGAGGCACTGTGCCCTCTCCCGGGCAGGGTGTGTATGAGGCACTGTGCCCTCTCCCGGGCAGGGTGTGTTTGAGGCACTGTGCCCTCTCCCGGGCAGGGTGTGTTTGAGGCACTGTGCCCTCTCCCGGGCAGGGTGTGTTTGAGGCACTGTGCCCTCTCCCAGGCAGTGTGTGTTATAGGCACTGTGCCCTCTCCCGGGCAGGGTGTGTTTGGGGCACTGTGCCCTCTCCCGGGCAGGGTGTGTATGAGGCACTGTGCCCTCTCCCGGGCAGGGTGTGTATGAGGCACTGTGCCCTCTCCCGGGCAGGGTGTGTTATAGGCACTGTGCCCTCTCCCGGGCAGGGTGTGTTTGGGGCACTGTGCTCTCTCCCCGGCAGGGTGTGTATGAGGCACTGTGCCCTCTCCCGGGCAGGGTGTGTATGAGGCACTGTGCCCTCTCCCGGGCAGGGTGTGTTTGGGGCACTGTGCTCTCTCCCCGGCAGGGTGTGTATGAGGTACTGTGCCCTCTCCCGGGCAGGGTGTGTTTGAGGCACTGTGCCCTCTCCCGGGCAGGGTGTGTATGAGGTACTGTGCCCTCTCCCGGGCAGGGTGTGTATGAGGCACTGTGCCCACTCCCGGGCAGGCTGTGCGTGAGGCACTGTGCCCTCTCCCAGGCAGGGTGTGTTTGAGGCACTGTGCCCTCTCCCGGGCAGGGTGTGTTTGAGGCACTCTGCCCTCTCCCGGGCAGGGTGTGTTTGAGGCACTGTGCACGCTCCCTCCCGGGCAGGGTGTGTATGAGGCACTGTGCCCTGTCCCGGGCAGGGTGTGGGTGAGGCACTGTGCCCTCTCCCGGGCAGGGTGTGTATGAGGCACTGTGCCCTCTCCCGGGCAGGGTGTGTTTGAGGCACTGTGCCCTCTCCCGGGCAGGGTGTGTTTGAGGCACTGTGCCCTCTCCCGGGCAGGGTGTGTTTGAGGCACTGTGCCCTCTCCCAGGCAGGGTGTGTTATAGGCACTGTGCCCTCTCCCGGGCAGGGTGTGTTTGGGGCACTGTGCCCTCTCCCGGGCAGGGTGTGTATGAGGCACTGTGCCCTCTCCCGGGCAGGGTGTGTATGAGGCACTGTGCCCTCTCCCGGGCAGGGTGTGTTATAGGCACTGTGCCCTCTCCCGGGCAGGGTGTGTTTGGGGCACTGTGCTCTCTCCCCGGCAGGGTGTGTATGAGGCACTGTGCCCTCTCCCGGGCAGGGTGTGTATGAGGCACTGTGCCCTCTCCCGGGCAGGGTGTGTTTGGGGCACTGTGCTCTCTCCCCGGCAGGGTGTGTATGAGGTACTGTGCCCTCTCCCGGGCAGGGTGTGTTTGAGGCACTGTGCCCTCTCCCGGGCAGGGTGTGTATGAGGCACTGTGCCCACTCCCGGGCAGGGTGTGTTTGAGGCACTGTGCCCTCTCCCGGGCAGGGTGTGTATGAGGCACTGTGCCCTCTCCCGGGCAGGGTGTGTATGAGGCACTGTGCCCTCTCCCGGGCAGGGTGTGTTTGAGGCACTGTGCCCTCTCCCGGGCAGGGTGTGTTTGGGGCACTGTGCCCTCTCCCGGGCAGGGTGTGTATGAGGCACTGTGCCCTCTCCCGGGCAGGGTGTGTATGAGGCACTGTGCCCACTCCCGGGCAGGGTGTTTTTGGGGCACTGTGCTCTTTCCCGGGCAGGGTGTGTTTGAGGCACTGTGCCCGCTCCCTCTCGAGCTCTCTCTCTCTGATTTGTAGCTGTGTGGTGGATGAGATGGATTTCTCTGGCATGGAACTGGACGAGGCTCTTCGGAAGTTTCAGGCGCACATCCGAGTACAGGGCGAGGCACAGAAGGTGGAACGTCTAATCGAGGCCTTCAGGTGAGGAGTATGTGATCACACTCAGTATAAGGCATGTGCCCAACTCTGTATAGTCCATGTCCCATGCTTTGCATGACGTGTCCTGTGCTCTGCGTGACCCGCATCCTCTGCTTTGCGGGACCTGCATCTTGTGATCTGCGTTACCCATGTTCTGTGCTCTGCACGACTTGTGTCCTGTGCTCTGCGCGATTTGTGTTCTGTGCTCTGCGCGATTTGTGTCCTGTGCTCTGCATGACCCGCGTTCTGTGCTCTGGTGACACACATCTTGTGCTCTGCGTGACCTGCATTCTGTGTTCTGTGTGACCCGTGTTCTGCACGACTTGTGTCCTGTGCTCTGCATGTCCCGCCTCTGGTGACCCGCATCTTGTGCTCTGCGTGACCTGCGTCCTGTGTTCTGCGTGACCTGCGTTTGTGCTCCGCGTGACCCGTGTCTTTCCCCTGCAGTCAACGTTACTGTATGTGTAACCCCGACATCGTACAGCAGTTCCACAACCCGGACACCATCTTTATCTTGGCCTTTGCCATCATCCTGCTGAATACGGACATGTACAGTCCGAGTATCAGACCCGACCGCAAGATGATGCTGGAGGATTTTATCCGGAATCTGCGAGGTCAGCACCACCAGCACATGCAGCGTGTGTGTGTGTGTGTGTGTGTGTGTGTGCTTCCGGGTCTGTGTGTGTGTGTGTGTGTGTGTGTGCTTCCGGGTCTGTGTGTGTGTGCTTCCGGCTGTGTGTGGATGTCTCACAGCACTCCATGTCCCCCCAGTAGTAGATGATGTGCTGTGTGTCCCCCCTATCCAGGGGTAGATGACGATGCTGTGTGTGTCCCCCCCAGGGGTAGATGACAGGACTGTGTGTGTCCCCTCCCCAAGGGTAGATGACGGGGCTGTGTATCCCCCCCAGGGGTAGATAACATGGCTGTGTGTGTCCCCCTCAGGGTTAGATGACACAGATGTTTATGTCCCCCCACCAGGGGTAAATGATGTGGATCTGTATGTCCCCCCCAGGGGTAGATGACATGGATGTGCATGTCCCCCCCAGGGGTAAATGACATGGATGTGTGTGTCTCCCCCAGGGGTAGATGACATGGATGTGCATGTCCCCCCCAGGGGTAAATGACATGGATGTGTGTGTCCCCCCCAGGGGTAGATGATGGGGCTGACATCCCCAGGGATATGGTGGTCGGGATTTATGAACGGATCCAGCAGAAGGAGCTGAAATCCAACGAGGATCATGTGACCTACGTGACCAAGGTGGAGAATTCCATTGTGGGCATGAAAAGCGTAAGTCCTGCGGGGGGGGGGGGGGGGAGGTTAGAGGAGGGAGGTGGGCATGCAGCAGTGTGCAAAGAGGAGAGTGGGGCAACGACGAGTGGGGCAACAACGACAAGTGGGGCAGAGAGGAGGAGGGTGGGGAGAAGTGGGGCAGAGAGGAGGAGGGTGGGGAGAAGTGGGGCAGAGAGGAAGGGGGCAGGAAGCAGTGGGGCTGAGAGGAGGGGGCAGGCAGGAGTGGGGCAGGGGGCAAGCAGCAGTAGGGCAGGCAGGAGTGGGGCAGAGATGAGGGGGCAGGCAGCAGTTGGTTAGAGAGGAGAGGTGGGCAGGCAGCAGTTAGGCAGAGATAAGAGATGGGCAGGCAGAATTGAGGCAGAGAGGAGGGCAGGCTGGAGTGGAGCAGAGAGGAGGGGGACAGGCAGCAGTGGGGCAGAGACGAGAGGTGGGCAGGCAGCAGTGGGGCAGAGAGGCAGAGAGGAGGGCAGGCTGGAGTGGGGCAGAGAGGAGGAGGACAGGCAACAGTGGGGCAGAGAGGAGAGGTGGACAGGCAGCAGTGGGGCAGAGAGGAGGCATGGGCATGCAGCAGTGGGGCAGAGAGGAGGTGTGGGCATGCAGCAGTGGGGCATAGAGGAGAGGGGGCAGCCAGGTGTGGGGCAGAGTCAGAGAAGGGGCAGGCAGCAGTGGGGCAGAGGGGAGGGCAGGAAGAAGTGGGGCAGAGAGGAGAGGGGCAATGTAGGAAATCAGAAATGTCCGATTGTACAGTGATTTCTCATTACAAGAAAAAATTGTCATTAAGAAAATCAGTGATGTCATACAAGGGATTCAAAGTGATAAATACTGGCTGTATTCAGCAGTTAGTGCTGGGGGCTGGGGGGGAGGGGTGAGGGGGGGGCTGGGTTTACTACTTTATGATTATACTCCAGGATTACCAGTATTTTCTCATGTAATTACTGCAGGAGTACCAATATAGATAGACAGACAGACAGACAGACATATATATACAGTATATTTACAAATTCTTCAAGAGTACCAGTACTCTGGTATTTATTTGTGTCCGTCAGTCCCCCCCTCCCCTTTTCTTTGACTATGTGTCCCTGCCGAGTATTAGATTCACTGCTTACTTATCCCCCTGGCGGCTGGCCTGCCCTTAAATGACATCGCAAACCCAATATGGCTGCCCGACTCCCCAGTCACTGCTGTAGATTTGAGTGTGTATTACTCTGATACTCCTGCGCGGGGGTATGCAATATGCTGAGGTTGCCCTGAAAGAGGCTGCCTTTGTCCTGCGCATGTTGATGAAGTGGCGGGCTGTGATTGGCTGTGTGGTGACCTGCCCCCTACAGGTGCTCTCGGTCCCTCACCGGCGGCTGGTTTGCTGCAGCCGCCTCTTTGAGGTGATGGACGTGAACAAAGTACAGAAACAGGCGGCCCATCAGAGGGAGGTGTTCTTATTCAACGACTTGCTGCTGGTGAGTACTGCCTGATACTTCACAGCACTGCTGAGTATGGTCACATTACAGTATACTGTAACATGCTGGGGCATTAGCCTCATTATTACCGAGTGTTGCCTGGTACTACAAAGTACTGATACGCATTGTCATAAAGTACCGCGGAGTACTCCTAATTACTGTTGAGTACTGTCTGGTACTACAGAGTAGTGATTGGCAGTGTCATTTAATGTAGAGTACTGCAAAGTACTTCTCAATGAGAACTGCCTGGTACTATGGAACACCGAAGAGTGCAGAGTACTCCTTTTGGCTATCCGAGTACTTCCTGATACTCAGGGTCGCCAGCTTCTGTTGGAGGCTAACCCGGAGACTTTTTGCAATAACATTAGTTTATATTTATTTATCTTATTTATATATTTATTTGTCTTACCTGCGGCATCTCCCGGCATCGTCTCCCCCTGCAGGGTCCAGTCAGCATGGCTTTGCGACGTCAAATGGTGCGTGTTGTCATGACAATGTGACGTCACGGCGGCAAGTTGCCATGACAATGGAACGCCGTGTGGCGCCGTGACGTCACGCAGCATCCTGTTGTCATAGCAATGGGCGTCACACGACGTCACGTAGCATCACGTTGTCATGCCAACGCGGCGCCATTTGACGTTGCGCAGCCATGTTGACAGGATTTGCAGGGGGGGGGGACGCCGCCACGAGATTTTCCAGTAAACCCGTAGCCCTGAGGCTGGCGGCCGAAACCCGTAGTCTCCCAGTCAAACCCGGGGAGGTGGCAGTCCTACTGCTACCACGCGAGTATGTCTGGGTACTGTCTGATGCTGTAGACCAGGGGCGGGCAAAGTTTCGTGCATGCGCCCCCCTCCGCCCGCACGGCTCCGGTGTCAAATAATGCCGCGGGGTCATGTGACATCACGTTGCCATGGCAACACGCCGTCACGTGACCCCCTCGGCGTCAGTTGACACCGGGTTACCATGGAGATGCATCGCTGGAAGGCAAGGTAAGTAAAACATTCCAGTGGCCTCGCGCGATCCCCGGCATTTATTTTAAATGCCTTCAGGGAAGTGCGGGGCCTCTGTAACAGCCGCGCACCCCGCACAAAATCTCGCGCCCCGCATTTTGCGCACCCCTGCTGTAGACTACTGCCTGTTACACCTTATTTCTAGAAGTACTGCACCATTCTTTAGAGCATGGGGTGCGCAAAGTGGGGGGCGATTATTATTTTGGTGGGGCGCGGACTTCACCTACCTTTCCTCGGCGATGCCACGGGGTCATGTGATGTGAGCGTTGCCATAGTAACGCACGGCAAATGATGCCACGGGGGTCACGCGACCCCATGCGTCATTTGACGCTGGATATTGCGTAAGGGGGGGCACAAGCATAGGGGCTGGCAGGCCAGGGGGGGGGGGGGGTTGCAGCACAGAAAGATTGCGCGCCCCTGCTTTAGAGCATTGATGAATACAGTCTGGTACTATTAAGTACTTGTGAGTAAGAGTATGCCCTTTTTTTTAGTACTGCATGATACTATAAAGCCAAGGTGAGTATTCCTTATTACTGTACTATTGTGAGTACTTCCTGATACTACTAAGTTCTCCTGAGTACAGCCAGATCTTACATATTACTACCGAATACTGCACAATACTGAAGTACTTCACTAGACACTACTACTCCCGGATTCCACCAAGTATTCTGCTACTACAAGTACTTCATTTACACTAGCAACTGCTCATTGTTTCTACTCTAGTTTTGGAAATCATGTTGCTAGTAAGTACTCTGCGTTACTAAGGACCCGTACTACCGTCAAATTCCTACTTCCTCTCTGATTCAAGCACTTTGTGTTGCTGCTCAGTATAGATGTTACTGCCGAGTACTGTCTGGCAGTATTCCATCTTCTAATACTAACACTCAGCAGAGAGTCTTTATCTTTTATGGCCAGATGGTAGTGACCTTCCCGTCCTGGCCTCCTTCTCTGACCGCTTAACCTCCCCACTCAACCTTCTGACCTCTCCATCTGACCTCCCCACTCAACCTCCTCATCTGACCTGCTGACCTCTCCACTCAAGCTCCTGACCTCCTTGTCCTGGCCTGCTGTCTGACCTCCTGACCTGTCCGTCTGACCTGCGCATCCTGGCCACCTTGTCTGACCTCTGGCCCTCACGGTTGTCTCCCGCCTCCCCCTCAGATCCTGAAGCTTTGCCCCAAGAAGAAGACTTCCTCTACATACACATTCTGCCGGGCTGTGCCGCTGCTCGGGTTGCAATACCACCTCTACGAGAACGAGTGTAAGTCGTGTGACCCTGCCGTTCTCTGCCGAGGAGGGAAGGGGCAGTTCAGGGGTTAATGTGATTAGGTCTTTTGAGTTCAATTCCATTTCTCATATATACATTATTTCATGTATGTCTCATGTATGTGACTCATGTATGTGACTCATGTATGTGACTTATGTACACTTCCTGGTTCTTCACAATGAAAATCTTACAGATACTCAGTGACCGAGTTTAGGGGCAAACACAGTGATGTCATAGTGCTAAATTGGTCAACTGTGATGTCATAGTGCCAAATTGGTAAACTTATGGTAATGGTAAAATTATGTAGTTGGGGATGTAGTTGTGATGTCACATGGTAATGTATGACATCAGAAATGCCAGATATTATTATTATTCTACAGGGGCGAAACAGTGATATCATTACAGTAAGAAAGTCTGATGTCACAGGGGGCTGTGATGTCATAGAAGAGATGCAGCCAAAGTGATATATTTTGGTGCTGTGATATAAATGGCTGAAGCAGTGATGTCATAGGGGCAGAGTAGTGATGTAACGGAGGGGCTGCAGTCCTGTGATATCAGCGCTGTGTCCTCTTCCCAGATTACCCTCACGGGATCACACTGGTCAGTCCTCTTTCCGGCTCGGATAAAAGGCTGGTTCTCCATTTCTGTGCTTTGGGCTCTGAAGAGCTGCAAAAATTCCTGGAGGACCTGAAGGAATCGATCTGCGAAGTAACAGAGATGGAACAGATTCGCATTGAATGTGAGCGTGTGAGTGTGCACATGTGTGAGTGTGCACGTGTGTGAGTGTGCACGTGTGTGAGATTATGCACGTGTGTGTGACTGTGCATATTTATGTATGTGTGCTCACGTGTGTGTTTGACTGTGTGTGCATGTGCATGTGTGTGACTGCATGTGTGAGTGTGTGTGACTGTGCATATGTGTGATTGACAGTGTGTGTGTGTGTGTGTGTGTGTGTGTGTGTGTGTGTGTGTGTGTGTGTGTGTGTGTGTGTGTGTGTGTGTGTGTGTGTGTGTGTGTGTGTGTGTGAGACTGCATGTCTATGCATGTGTGTGACTGTGTATGTTTGACTATGTGCATGTGTGTGACTGCATGTGTGCACGTGTGTGTGTGTGACTGTGCATATGTGTGATTGACAGTGTGTGAACGTGTGTGTGACTGCATGTGTGTGCGCACGTGTGTGTGACTGCATGTCTGTGCATGTGTGACACTATGCATGTGCACTCCTTGACAAAGCGCCATAGTGGGCGTGAAACATGTGGGAGGAGGAGTTTTGTCATTTTATGTAGTTTTCATTAAAGACTTTTTTAACTTT